>NC_143154.1:300000-523036 GCF_041381405.1 Jatropha curcas
GATTACTATGAGAGTTTATGTTTGACAGTTCTAATTGGTTATATTGGACTACTTTGCTGTGTTCAACATTTGAAATTTATCTCTTCTATTCTTGTGGTTTCATATCAAATAGATATTTGCATTTAGGATGTTTAATTGTGTACGGTTGTTAACTGATGTATCCCACATTATGCATTATGTGAGTTAAATACAGGAGCTACTGAGCTCTCTGTCATTTAGATTGTTCTCAACTTTCAAGTTGAGGGAAGATATGTCCAAGTGGTCATATTTCCCAAGGTACCTTGTTTTTGTCTTATAAAGCTCAAGTGATCAATTATTTTTAGGGCTAATACATAAATTTAACTCTACAGTGATTATTCTCGTTGTCCTTTTAAACTTTGCGGGAAAATCATCATATGACTTTACATTTTCACATTTGGACAATAATTATGCCTCTCACCAGCAAAGATATTTCATTTTGGCAAGAACATAATTATTACTGAAATATAAAAGTGTAGAATTGTAATTGAACTTTCACAAAGTTCGAAACTCCACAAGGATAATCGACCGAAGTTCATGTTCAAGTTTATGTATCAGGCCATATTCTCTATGCATGTTTACTTTTTGGGGATAAACATGTTCTCTGTTTCAAAGAGAGTGAAACAAGTTTTAAAATTGAATTATTTTCATTGATTTTTGTAATAGGGATGAGATTCATGATATACCTTGCTGTTTAAGAACAATTTATATTGACAAGTTAGGAAGCTTTCAATGACTTCGCAATTCAATTCAATGTTTAAAAAGCAAATAACAAGAAAATCCATATCTATCCAATTCCAATCTATCCAAATATGCAGTCTATTAACCTATGTTAGTTTGATGGTCAAGGGTTATAGCCTGACAGCCTCCATCCCCTTAAAAGAAAACTTTTTTTAAGAAAAAATATTTCTAAATACGAATGCATGTAATAGTGTTTGATGGCAAAAGAAAAAAAAAAAAAAGACCAAAATACTTCAAATGAAGCTCTCATCGAGAGATGTTAAAACTTTCCCTAAGGATGAATTGTTCATGTTCAACGCACCACGTCATTCCCATCCATCTTTATTATGTCATTTGTATGAAAAAATATTGTTTGCACTTGCAACATCAAGAAAGACCAAACATTACAGCAATTGCACAAGATGGCACCATAATTTTTTCAATTCTCTTTACATGTATAAACTATTGATAGAAAGCTTGATGTAGTAGCTTCAAGAGAGATTTTAACTCTGAAAGATAGCGAAAAACTTCCAGCGTGCGTATGGTTGTTCTGCAATCTGTTAGTGAAAACTTCCCGGCCAGTAAAAAGCCGATGGTAGGACATAAAAATGCTACCATCCAAAAAGACTTTGAATCCAACCTACAAAGGCACAATAATTGGTTTCTCATTGTTTCTTTGATAGGAAAAATTATTGTTACTTGGTTCAGAATTATATCAGCTGCATATCTTGTTTCCAGGAATTTAGTCTGCTCCATCTACTCCTACTTCTTTCTAACTTCTCCACTAGTAGGTCTGCAAAATTTCATTGCCAAATGTAAATTATTTCACAAAAAGAAATAATGAATATGGATAAGGTCATGCTATCTTAATATTGTTTACGTCCTTGATCTGAATGATTCTAATGGTTGACCATATTAATTGACAAATGGATTTCAAGTATCCCAATATGAAACAGAAATATATAATTCATTGCAGCTGAGGACCTAACAATTCCAGGTCTTAAATGAAGATGCAATGGAAATAAGGGATTTGTGAGAATTAGTATGGAACAGGAATCTCAAAAAAAAGGCAGAGAGCTAAGCAATTTTATGTGAGAAAATAATCATACATGATACAAGGCAATATTTACCCATTAAAGGTCTATCATATCCCAGTCCCTACCCTTTCCTAGTGAACTATAGGCCTTAGAAACAAAAATAAAACAACAATGTGTTATACCGCTAATAAGATACAAGTCTAAGCCTCAAAAGGAAACAACAATGTCTGTAATGCTTTCCTCTGTCTACCACATGCCACTTTATCTCGGGAGAAAATTCCTTCCTCTATGTAGATCTGTGTCAGTGCATCTCAAACTTTCTTTCACAAACAACGAAATATATGTTCCTGATATTTGTATTCCAGCGATCTAACTATGTCAAAATTTGCATTAATGACCAGTCCTCTTAAACAGTGAATCTGTCATTTTAGTTTTAAGTGATTTCAATTACTGGCCTTGAACAGTACTAAGGCCATTGAATCTAGAAGATTTCTATTCAGTTGTGTTATATTGGTCTACCCATACGGTATAAGAGTCATTTCTTTCAAACCTACTCCAATGTAAAAGTTCTTTTTCATCCTCTTATTGCTTGTAACTTGTTTAGTTTCTTGGTTAGTTGGGAAAAAAAAAACCAAGAAGTTCAATTTTAGTTTATTAGGATAAGTTCGGTTATCATTGTTATTTTCAAGAAAGCAACCTTATAAACAGCATTAACAACTCAATAGCAGGAACAAAGGGCAAGAATGAGCACTCACAATCCACTTAAAACTTTGATGCTGTCATAGAATAACCACTGTAAAGTGACAGCAGGTCCAACAAGTAATATCCTTATAGGAAGGCTTCTTGTAAATAAGTTAAAAACCCCAATTCTCTTGACAGCCTGCTCATGTAAAAGGCAAATTTAATTCAGTAGACGGCCTTCTACAATTAAGGAAAGCATCCTAAAATATGATGCAGTAATAGATGATACCAGTATAAGACTATCGGCCTTTTTGTTATAAAGGCAAGCAACAATGTTGTCAGCAGGATTAGAAATAAAGCTACCAACAGAACCAGCAGCATATCCAGCTAAACATGTCACCCCAAGCTGTTGAGCTTTTGAGCACTCTTCCTTCCTTCTTTGAACAACAGTACGATACAGAAAATCCACAGAATGCTCGAACGTTGAGAACATAACCATTGAGACTGCAAAGAAAGTGTTAGCATCAATCATGCACTGAACAACTGTAAATTAATAATTTCACAGTATGTCATTATTGAAGTTATGCTCATACGTAAATATAACAACTTGTACTGTAAATTTTGTGTTTCTATATATTTAATGCATAGAGATCCTACATTTCAAATCATACTGATCACACGAAAAGGGAAACTTTCCTTGTAGTTTTCAACTAACTAATTTGGAAGTAATTTGGTGAGATCCAAACTAAAGATTCAGTAATAAATTGCTCCCTATCAACACCTTAATCCAAAAGGATATTTCATTCTTTAAATGCTTACTACACAAATATCTCTTAAAGGAAAAACCAGATAATGGAAGTTACATGATTGTGCAATTACATGGAAGGTTTCGACCCAAAAGTGGAACAAGCCCTCTGTAAAAGCTGCAGCCAACAATAAGAAGTAAAAAGAACCATTTCAGAGGGTCTATAAACGCACGTATAAATTCATAAAGAAGATCAAAACTAGATAATGGTTAAGAAACCTTTACCCAGTAAACCCTTCTGATGCATAAACCCTTGGAAATCCATCAAGCAATCCCTTGGCAAAATGGGGCTGTGCTTGAACCCTTACTTTAACAGCTTCAAAAGGACAAAGAGCTAAATTGGCAAACATTTCAGCTGAAGCACTACTCATAAAGAAGACAAAACTCCTGTTGCGGTCAACCAAGACATTTGAGTAAAGATTCTTGAAGTATTCATACAAACCAAATCTGCAACCACCTTGAACACCATAACCAAATAACTTGCCTGCCCATCCTCTCCAAAACACTGAAGGACCTTGCTCTCTCAATAGAGTGGTAAAGCAAGCATATATGCTGTTGTACTTGACCGGATTCACCTATAAGTAAACGAAGATCATGTGTTTGATAAAAGTCCCCAACTAGAATTACAACAAGCCAAAAAGAACCATAGAAACAAGAACGATAGAGAAAAACCTGCATATTGACTTTCAAGACATCAAGAGGAGTGATTGCAAGATGGGTTGTGCCAGCACTGAGCATTCCACTAACAGCGCAAAGCCCATAATATCCAGCAGCCGCTTTATACTCTTCTCCATTTCTCAATGATGCTTCGACCATAACCGCGGCCGTCTTCTTTGCTCAGTTGCTTATCCCTTCTGTTAACATAAGAAGAAAACCCACTTTCTTGCTCTCTCACCTCATACATCCATTTTCACCAGCACAAAAAGTTCCCATTTTCTAGGAAAATAACAAGACTTTCTTTCAGAATTTATAAAGGTAGTACCTTTGCCCTTTTCTCAGGAAGGCTCCTTGTCTGGTAGTACATTTAAATGCTGCCGCATTGGAAACTAGGTTGTCAAATGTAATATTGGTTTAATAATTTGGTATTATCATAATTTACTTGCAGGAATTTAATTTAATGATAGTAGCAGAAATAATTTAATTTTTTTAGAGGCATTGTATAAAATGTCAACCAAATATTAAAATGGGTGGTATGGATTTTCCTGACCAATAATATATATAATTCAATTGTGTGATTTCATTTTAACAAATTTAATTATCAACGGATTGATTTTAGTAAAAATGACTCAAATCTCTTAAATAAAAGATGAGGTTGAATGTTTGATCCTGGTGCATGAAGAAAATATTTGAATGTTTGATTTTAGGAATGTCTGACTATATCAAATTTTAATTTCTTTTTGGGAAAAATTCTCTTTTGTTGTGGTTGGAGTAATTCAATCATAATTTATAGATTCAAATTATACTTTCTTATATGAAAATAAAACGAAATTAACAAGGAATGTCTGATTAAAAATAGACTCCATATCTGAAGCAGAAAATGAAGGAGAAAATACAGGGAAGTCAAGAACTTTGCCAACTAGCCATGAAGTAAGGATCTTAGCAGAAGCCAGAGAACCTATTCATTGCTTAATCATCACTATTCACTACAAGGTTTCCTTTACTGCAAACTCATGAATGTGATTTTAAAAAAAAAGATTATATAAAAAGCATTTATTAACTAGATAGACTTACCAAACCAGGAAGAAATTCTTGGAAATATATTAATGTGATTGAAAAGAAAAAAAAAAAAGAATTGAAATTATATTTTTTTCTATTTAAAAAAAAAAAAGTGATGAAGAGCAATGCACGTTATTCGGTATTGGCAACCATATATGGTATTTGATTTAGAATTGGAACGGGTAATCCGATCATCTTAACTTCACTCTCCACCTATTATTCACTCACTCTCTAATTTTTCTAAAACAAAATCCAAAACGCTCACATGCTCTGTTTTACTTTCCTTTTCTGATCACAATACTAGTTTTGTTAAATCTTTTATTTGGTATTGTTATTGTTAAATCTTTTTTGTTTTTCTTTTTAAATTGAAATGTCTAGTTTATTGTTCTTTTATAGAAACAAAGCAAGCCCATTTAATTATTTGATCTGAAAAAGAGTTTGCAGTATCACAACCTTCAAAACACATTGTTGTGAAGTAAAATTCTCTTTCAGAGTAGGTTCTATTTATATATATTGTTGTGAGATTAAAGTCTCCTTCGGGGTAGGAAAAAAGGGTTTTTTTCCAATTCCTCAAAATGAGAGGAGCTGTTCTTGTGGCACTTGCTGCTGCTGTTGGAAATATGTTACAAGGATGGGACAATTCCACCATTGCAGGTATGTTTATTTGATTATATATGTAAATAGGAAAACTTAAATTCGATTCTTCGTTCCAGATTTGAGTCTATTGTAATACCTTACATGTCTTTTTCAGGATCCCTTCTTTATATCAAGAAGGAGTTCAATCTGCAGACACAACCAACCATGGAAGGGCTAATTGCAGCCATGTCACTTATTGGAGCTACAATTATAACAACATTCTCTGGACCTGTATCAGATATATATGGAAGGCGACCATTGATGATAATTTCTGCAATTATGTATTTTCTTAGTGGTCTGGTGATGTTTTGGGCTCCAAATGTTTATGTCCTCCTTTTGGGAAGGCTACTGAATGGATTTGGGATTGGTCTTGCTGTTACTATTGTTCCTGTTTATATATCTGAAACTGCACCATCAGAAATTAGAGGGCAACTGAATACTTTTCCACAGTTCATGGGTTCTGGTGGAATGTTTGTGTCATATTGCATGGTTTTTGGTATGTCATTAATGGACTCACCAAAGTGGAGGGTTATGCTTGGAGTTCTTTCAATTCCTTCTATTGCTTATCTTGTATTGACAATTTTTTACTTGCCTGAATCTCCGCGGTGGCTTGTGAGTAAGGGAAAGATGAGCCAGGCTAAACAAATTTTGCAGAGACTTCGTGGAAGGGAAGATGTTTCAGGTTTGTTCATTCATACCCAAACTAATAGTTCTCATAGCCAGGTTCTCATATTGAAATTTCGATGCTAATTCTGAAGTTTCTTAATGTTGATCTATAGGTGAATTGGCTTTGCTAGTTGAAGGTCTTGGTGTTGGGCGAGAAGGAGCTATAGAAGAATACATTATCGGTCCAGCTAGTGATGTTGAGGCTAATGAGAAAGGTCAAGTGAAATTATATGGAACTGAAGAGGGCGTTTCATGGGTTGCTAAACCTGTAACAGGACAAAGTAATCTTGGAATTATGTCTCGACATGGAAGCATGGCAAACCAAAACGTGCCTTTTATGGATCCTCTTGTAACTCTGTTTGGAAGTGTTCATGAGAATGTTCCTGCAATGGGAAGTATGCTGATTCCAAGCACAGGAAGCATGTTTAATATGACAGGAAATCAAGGCAGAAATGAACAATGGGACGAAGCGAACCGAGGAGATGATGATGATGATGATGATGATGGTGGAGATGCAAATGCTGATTCCGATGATAATATGTGCAGCCCTTTATTGTCGCCACAAGTTTCTACCGTAGAAAGGGATGGTGCTCGTCCCGCAACCAGTATGTTAAGCATTAGACGTAATAGCAGTCTATTCAATCATGGAGGCGAAGAAGGTGCTATGGGTATTGGAGGTGGTTGGCAATTAGCATATAAATATTCTGAGACAACAGGTAAAGATGGCAGAAAGGAAGGAGGGCTTCAAAGGATGTATTTGAAACAAGAAGCTATGGTTGGTTCTCGACGAGGATCACTCCTTTCTGTAGCTGCTGCTGATATTCCTGAAGATAGCGAATATGTACAAGCTTCTGCTATTGTCAGCCGAACTGCTGTTCGCTCTAAGCAAGTACTTGATCAGGTTACTGATGGATCAGCAAATGTTGAACCACCGGAAATACCTGATAAAGGACCAAGCTGCAGCGAACTTTTTGAACCTGGAGTTAAGCGTGCATTAATTGTTGGAGTGGGCCTTCAATTACTTCAACAGGTATAATATTTTTATTGGCCTTCAAGTTTGTTTCCAGATTCTTTAACATTTGACTGTAATACATTGCTTAGTTGTATCAAATTCACATCTAGAGCTATGAGATTTCAAATTTTAACCAGAAAAGAAAAATATATTTTGCCTCTTCCATGTATCTAATGTGCAATCTTCTTGCTCTTGTAGGTCTCTGGGATCAATGGGGTTCTCTACTACACTCCTCAGATTCTCGAACAAGCAGGCGTGGCAGTTCTTTTGGCAAACATGGGGTTGAGATCAGATTCTGCATCTCTCTTCATTAGTCTCCTCACTGCACTCTCAATGCTTCCTTGCATAGTGGTTGCCATGAGACTAATGGATGTAGCTGGTAGAAGGTTGGTTTCTTTATTTTCACCTTTCCATTATTTATATTTGCAGTTACAGTATATAAGCATTAGTACCTTCAATTCTTGCAGGGCAATAATGCTATATACAATTCCTGTCTTGATCGTCTCGCTCCTCGCATTAGTCCTTAGCAATATTGTCAATATTGGATCGGTTTTGCATGCAATAATCTCAACAGGAAGTGTTATGTTCTATATCAGCTTTTTTGTTATGGGATTTGGTGCAATTCCTAATATAATTTGTTCAGAAATATTTCCGACAAGCGTTCGAGGACTTTGTATCACAATCTGTGCTATGACATATTGGCTTGGAGACATTACCATCACTTATATGCTTCCTATTATGCTTAAATCCATTGGCCTTTCTGGTGTGTTTACATTCTTTTCAATAGGCTGCATAGTTTCCTGGATTTTCGTTTTCTTGAAAGTTCCTGAGACAAAGGGCATGCCTTTAGAAGTGATTTCTGAGTTCTTTGCTGTTGGTGCAACTGCAATTCCCAAAGATGAATGAATTCAAATGCTCAATCTTTATTAGAGTGATTAGAAGAGTGTTTGGAGTATGTAACAGCAGAAACATCAACAGTAAAAACAATGAAAAGAAGAGGAAACAAAATGGTAATGTTATAATTTTGGAACAAAATGATTGTAATTGGATCTTCAATTGTCTGGAAATTGAAATTTGTCAGCTTTTTTTTCTTATTGAACAGTTAAACTTGCATTTTTTTTTTATAATGTTTATTGAACAATTATTTGCATATTAATATTCTCTTTTGCTTTTGATTAAATTAAACTAATTATATTAAATTAATCACAGTCACTATCTAAAGCAATTAGGGATGGAAGTGAGATGGATATTTTAGGGTACCCGATCTACTCTGATCTGTTTAACGAGAGGTACGAATAGTTATAAGTGGATTTTAGACGGATACAGATAGTGAAATTACTACCTGCAATAGATAAGGATACGGATATTAGACTTTGGGTATCGGTTTTGTTCATGGGTACCCTATCCATTTATTAGTAAAAAATATATTTTAAATAAATTCGTATTTGGATAGTTTAAAATGTGCTGATACCCTACTTGTTTAAGAAGTACTTTAAATAGGTTTGGAGGATATGAGTAGTAAAATTTTAAACGGATTTAAATACCGGTACTTAAATGGATATTTAAACGGATTTGAGATGGATATACAGATAATAAAATTTTAAATAAATACGGTTACGAGTTCAAAATTCACAGGTACTTGCCCCACTTCCATCTGTAAAAGCAACATATTGAAAAAGGGATTACCGATGCTAATTAACGGTGAAAACTAATGTCAAGAGCACAAATTGACAGATATGGCCATTTCACGGTTTTTAGCACCGGAATCGGAGGGTTTTTTTTTGAGAAATCGTGAACCGGCGCTTCCAAGAACCTATCGGAACCACCAGTTTCACCCAATTCCAACAACTATTTTTTTTATATATTTTCAAATATTTTTGTGAAATCTCCAAATTAATCCTTCTAACAACTATATAACACTAATTTTAAGAGTATTTCTAAAAAGTTAATTTTTGAATTTACTATAAATACCCCTTTTCATTTAAAAAAATAAGTTAAATTCAAGCCTTTTCTGAAAAAAATAAATTAAATTCAAGCCCTTTTTCTAAAAAAAAAAAGTTCAAGCCTTCTTTTTAAACAGGTAAATTAAGTCGTTTTATTATTTTTTTCTTAAAGTTTTTTCTAAAAATTATTTCATAAATATTTAAATTTTAAATTTTTTTAAAAAATATTTCTTAATTTTTGATTTTATAATTATACGATTCGCTGGAAAATTAATCGAAAAATCGGTCAGAACCGTCGATTTTAAACTGTTAAAGAACTGAAATCGAAAACGTAACTATTCAGTTTCAAATCGTAATCAAAACCGTCGGTTTTTAATTTTATTCCGATTTCAGATTTTTTATAAGTGGAACCATGGCCACCCTCTAGATTGAATGACTTTCCTTAAATATTAAAGATTTAAGTTTAGGCCTAACCAAATTATAGATGAGACTGACTATGGTACTTACATATTTCGACACCAACCTACCTAACACTAACACGATTAGAAAATAAAATTTTAGATCGTAAAAACTGGAGTAACTCCAAAATAATTAAGAAAATTGTTCGCAATTTATATTAAAATAAACAAAATAAAAATTGTATTAAAACTTAAAATTGCATTTAGTTGTTAATGCAAAAAATGATCATTAATTTTTAAATTTTGTCAGTTCGTATCAAAATTAATAGATGATTAATATAAAATAATTAAGATAACAATTAAATACATCTTATAGAAAATCTTTTTGACGCTCCTCCAATTAAAAGATTTTAGATTCATAAATAACTGTGTTAAATAAATCATTTTTCATTAAAAAGTAAAGAATTTTTGCACACAAGTCATCTTGCCTCACTTGGCCTTTTATGTTTTTTATTCTTCACATTTTATTTTTTCAAAAAAAAAAAAAAAAAAAAAAGAAAATTGCGAAAATTTTTTGCGAATTTTACAAAATTTGTTCTTTAAAATTTGATGGTTGTCATTTAAAAAAAAAAAATTGATGGTTGTGAAAATTTTAAATTAAAAAAAAGGGTGGTTTTTCTTTTTCTTAAGAAAAAGTGATGAATTGGCGAAATATGATTGGTTAAGAATGAACCCGGAGGAGCAAAGAGGTGAACCCAGCTGCAGTTGCACATTTCTCTCTCCCCCTCTCTCTCACTTTCTTCCTCTAGGGTTTAGAAAATTTCAGAGATAGAAAATTTTAACTGATTTTAATACTGAATTTGAATTTCTTTTGTCTAAAAATGGAAGCGCCCGATACGACAGCTTTGGAGAACCGACCCGCCATCTTCATGATCGGATCCTCCAACGTTGGCAAGCGCACTCTTCTCTCTCGTAAATCTCTCACTCAATTCTCTCTATATTGATTGATTGATTGATTTTGATTCGTATAAGAAAGCTCCTTGCTTGGTATGCTAAATTGTGATTGTTGTAAGCTTTAAGTAATAACATTTCAGCTGTATCCAATTTCAGATTTTAATTCAAAGGTTTATTTGTAATCAGTCTTAATGTGGAATATTGTTGAAACATGCTTTTAGTTGAGTGACTAAGTTATTTTGTGGAGGAAATGCTTCAACTTTAGCAATTTAAGCTATTTTCTGGATGTAGGATTATTATCAGTGGATTTTGAAGATACTTCGGATTCATCATCTGAAGTACTCGCCCAAGGGTGCGTAGACTTTATGTTGCTTGTTCCACAAATGCTTTTCATTAATTTGATTATAGTAATTTTATGTTGTCTTCCTTTTCTTGTCATAATAGGTGGACTATCAATACAAAGTATTACACAGCTGATGTTTCTGTATGGATGGCTCATCTGCATGATGAATTTTCCATCAAGACCCTTCCGGTTTATAATTGCCTCACTGCCTTAGTGATGGTTTTTGACGTTAATGATGTTAGCCTCTTTCTATCGTTCCTTTTGTTGCATTATTAGTTGCAGATGCTTCAATCTCCATTTGGGGTTAGCTTTTAATCTGCAATTATATGTTATCATTTGTATTCCAGCACGATATACTGATGCAACGTGTTCTTTTATTTGATTATGTGCAGTTATCGTCTCTTGTCGCACTTCAGGATTGGGTATCTCGCACTGATATTCAAAAATTTGAAATATTACTATGCATTGGAAACAAAGTGGATCTTATTTCGGATCATCCAGTTCATGCTGAATACAGAAGACGCTTAAAGAATCTTGAAGAGTCTTCTGCTGATACTTATACAGAATTCTATGAGTTTGGGATTTCTGAAGCTGAAGGAAGTAGTCTATTGGGTGGTGAGGATCCAGCAGGGGATATCAAGAGATCATGTCTTGACTGGTGCACTGAGCACAATATTGAGTACATTGAATCCTGTGCCTCCAATGCTGATTTTGACAAATGTAAGACCTATTGTCTACTTTCAGCGTCAATCAACTAGCATGCAATTTGGCAACTTGACTAATATATGCAAAATCCATCAATTACATTGTCGTTCTACCTACCCATCTATAGATTTAACTAGCAAGTAAATTAATTATTGCACTCTTCATTTGTTTTTTTACCTCCACCACTTCACCAACACATAAAAAATTGACAAATGGAAGTAAATTAAATTATCATTATCCTCATGTTCCATATCTTTAGGATGAGAATATTTTGCTTAGATCCTTTATACTTTAAGGCCAATCATTATGCGGAATTTGTAAATGACACAAACGATGGCATATTGTACATTGATGAAACTTTCCGAGCTGATTGACTGAGATTTGAGATTAGTAATTAACAAGATTGCAATTATATGTGTAAAACAAAAGTAGAAAACAAACATCACAAGGCCCTTAGTTGAGATTATGGTAGGATTGAATCACAGTTTGGATGACAGAGGATTAACCAGGAAAGATATTGCATTTGCAATTAGTATGTAATAATGTTAACGTCACTTTTGGTATCCAAAAGATAATGAAAATGTTTGTTACAGGTTTATCAGTTGATGGCGATTCACAAGGAGTTGAGCGCCTTTTTGGTGCTCTCTCTGCTCATATGTGGCCTGGAATGATATTAAAATCTGGCAACAACATACCTCAGCCAGCACTACCTAATATAGAAGGTTTTATTTTATGTGCCATATCTTTTTTCCCCCCATTAATTGAATGCTAACACTCCGATTATTTCCGTAAAAAAACTTGCAGGAAAATAACTTGATGAAAAATATTTTTCAAATGACTTATTTTCCGTTGTTTGGTTGTAATATTGAAAATTAGTTAAAAATATTAAAGTTTTTATCTCAAAATACTATAAAAAATATTAACAATAATATAAATTTTATAATTTAAAAATTTTATTGTTAAAAATGAGAAAAATGCAAAAAAAAAAAAAAAAAAATATATATATATATATATATATATATATAAATTATGAAAGCCGCCGGTGGTGATGGCCGTGGTGGTAGCCGGTGGTAAATGTTGACTAGTGGTAGTGACTATAATAATTAATAAATTTTAAAAAATATGAATTTATAAAGTTTATCAATATCCGGAAAATATTTTGCTTTCATGAAAATGAAAAGTTATTTTCCTTAAAAAATGATTTAATTTTTCTTTGACCAGGAAAATATTTTCCGTTGGTTTATTTTTCTGAACGCCTCAAACAACGGAAAGTTAGAAAAATATTTTCCTTAAGTTATTTTACAGAAACAATCTGAATCTAATTGTTTCATATCCCTGCACAGACTTGTCAGAAGAAGAATCTGATTATGAATTCGAGTATGAAGTGCTGTCTGCTGGTACAGCTGAACAATGGGATGACACAAATGAAGAATGGGTTTCTGCAACTGGTACTAGTTCCGTATCAGATGTAAGGGGATCAATTGGTCAGAATAATCATATTATAGAACATGATCATGTGCTGTCTGCTGGTACAGCTGAACAATGGGATGACACAAATGAAGAATGGGTTTCTGCAACTGGTACTAGTTCCGTATCAGATGTAAGGGGATCAATTGGTCAGAATAATCATATTATAGAACATGATCATGCAAACTGGGAAAAGTTTGACAACAAGGAGCAACAGCCCTCAACATCAATAGTAGAATTGCAGAATAAGGAAGTACTGCTCAATGTAGACGATCGTAATGTAGAAGCAGAAACAAATGAAGTTACACCTTTTGAATTTGAAGATTTAGAGCAGTTAATGTCTGAGATTGGAAATATACGTGACAACTTAAGATTTATGCCTGATTTTCAAAGGAGAGAAATGGCTGCAAAATTGGCTATGAAAATGGCTACCATGTTTGGTGGTGGCAGCGATGATGAAGAGGCGCTTGATTGATCGAAAGGATATCAGTATGTGGAGTAAGTAGTTCATTTTTATAATCCTTGAATCCCATTCTCGACAAGTTTACATGATGACTATCAGTCAAATACTTATACGGGGTAAACCAGATGAGCTTCTTGAAATTGTATTGCTCACTTCTTCAGTTTTAAGTGCAAGCGGTTGATAAGGAATGAGTGTCTGTTTTTTCATGCACAAGGATAATACTTAAGATATCGGACAAAACATGAATATAAGTTGAAACAGCAGAAATTCTAAGTTTGCTTATAGTTGGTTTTGCATATGGGGCAGATTTGCTTTATCTGTGGGTGAAAAGTCGTACTCCGCCGGTGATTTTTAACTTTTTAACATTTAGATATGATGTATTCTTCAAGAAAAGAAAAAAGACTCGCCTTTTGTTAACATGTTAATCAAATAACCGACACTACGCTGCAATTGCTGCAGCTGAGTGGGAGTGATACTAGATTACTTTTTCATTACTTTTCTGTATACCTAAACAGAATAATGTTCATAATTCTATGTGGAAGTAGGGTTCTTTTGATATTGAACTTTTGTTGACTGTATAAAGCTATGCATAACAGAACTAGTTGATATTTCATTTATATATCATACCTAGAGTTGGCTGGATCACAATAGAGACAGACAGGTACTTTAGTATGAACAGTTGTTCTTTTTAATTGAGGAAATGGAATAGCATGACAGAAACTAGCAACTTGCAGGGGATATGATGATCTTGTAAAGGGTTGGATTTTAGTAGAGTTAGAGGAAAGGTAGGCAAAATTCCATTATATCTAGTCATTCAAAATTTCAATTATAAAAAGCCATGTTGAAGGAGACTAGCACAAAGCACTAATTGAGACTCAAAGTCTTGTATTTTTCAAGTAGGTGTGAATGTCCTTTTAGTGCACTGCTAATCACTCTTGAGTTGAAAGTTGAAAGAAAATGTGATAGTTGATAGATAGATATCATCAGCTCAGATAAATGAGATATGGGAAAATTACATTACAATCTCTAATACCGTTAGTCAGTTTTTATGTTTTTAAAAATATATTAAAATATAATTTATTTTCATTGGACTATAAGATCATTTCGTCCAATTTTTATATCTTTTTCGTTAAGTGTCTTATAAAATGACGAAAATATTATTTTTATCTCTTTTCACCTTTGGTATGTTTTTTAAAATACGGGAATGGATTAGTTATATTTTTTAAATCACATAGACTATATTGTAATTTTTCTCATATAAAATTTTAATCTCTCTTTTAACCATGTCTTTTCTTATTGATTTAACGGAAAATATATAAAAATTGAATTTAAGAATACTTTTAAAAATAAAAGGACAGACTAACTGTTTTTCGCAATGTAATTTTTACTAAGAGATATTTATAAGATTTTTTTTTTTTCTATTCTTAAGGAGGATAACCTCGGATTTATAGTGGGCCATGAGTTAAGATCTTTTTGCACAAAAGGGTAAAACAAAAGGTGCTGTGTGCTGAGTTTTCAGCAATAGTCTAAAGGGAAATCAGTGTAAACTCAGTGTTGTTTTAGTCCATTTAGAATAATGTATCACCACTTTAAACACGCGTCTTGGATTCATTAGATTGGATAATTGTGGAAGACCACCTCCATTCCAAGCATCTACTTTATAGTTTTTTGTTGTCTTATCATTCTTGGTATAGCTCTAATCCCTACGTTCACACAGACAGAAGATTCCCCGTTCAACGGTCGTCGATGTTCATCCTGATATGTATTCTCTGCGATTATCCTATTAGTCCCTTAAAATTTACGAAGAATCCACTGTGACACTATATTTTTACATTTTAATAATCACTGTATCCTTTGTTAAATAAAATGGAGAAATATAGAATTATGATTGAACTCTTATAAAGATATTTCATTTTGGCGAGTGCATAATTATTGTTGAAATGTGAAAATATACCGTCATAATTGGATCTTCATAAAATTTAAAGGTATCACAAAAATAATCAGGTAAAGTCTAGAAATATACATTAGTTCGTACTATAATTGATGATACTTATTTGCATTTGATGTATAGATCAATCTATATATCAAACTAATCTAATGATGACACATAGGACAAATAAGGATACTGCTGAAATTCATTGGGAAAAAAAAGAGATACAAGAGTTCCAATTGGTAAAAAAATTTTGAAGTAACAATTGTTGATTAGCTTGGTGCATGGTGGTTATATACATTGAAAGTGGGTACGTAACTTTCATAATTAGGTTGCACGATAAAATATAGTCTAGTAGTAAGTTTATATATTATCGGACAATAGAAGTTTAAAATCGCCTCTCCCAATAGTGTATATATATATATATATATAAAGAGTATTGTAATTTGGTTATTTTTGATAAATTGTCTAATTTTTCTTTGTTCTAATATGAAATTATGTTCTAAAGATAAGTTTTAGACAACTACAATTTTAGATTTAAATTTGAAAAATTAAATCTATATTTATTTAGAGTGATTAATCTAAATCATTTATCATTCACTTTTGAAAAAAAAAAAATCTTTTTTTTCCCATTCCTCTTCATCCCTACATCCTCCCCCAAGTTCCCTTATTCCCCTTTAAAGCCAATGGTAAATTTTAGAATAATGGATGCATGACTTTATCTAAAGAGCCACATGAGAGGCACCAAAGAAGAGTAGGAAGTGAAGAAGACAAAAAAAAAAAATATCAAGTTAAATTAGTGAGTATTGTTAGGTTTAGAATGAAAGGGAAAGAGAATAGGAATAGTGATTTTGTGAATGATAAGTTTCAATTATTGTAAAGACAAAAGACTTCAAGCAAAGATGCAAAATGGGGAATCAAATTACTCTTGAACTTGAAGAATACAAACTCTTTTAGACTGAATAACTTTACATGTTGGAATTTTGGTGAAGCATCACTTTTAAATGGAACCTAGTCAATTACCCAATATGCCTATATTTTCATTCATTGAAGGAAACCCATTTCAAAGTTCAAAAGCAAAACTTCTTCTGTACTTACCAATATGAACCTACGGATTCAGCTTTGAACGATACCTTTACTTGAAAAAAAAAACAAGCTTTGTGATCAAATCAATCAAGTTCATCTACGAATTCTGCTGTAAACAATATATTTACTTGAAAAAAGCAAGTGCTGCGATCAAATCAATCAAGTCGATCAAGTTAATCAAGAACTGGTTTCAAATTCTCTCATTTACACAAAAATAAAAGGAAAAAGCTCATGCTAATAGATTCTTTTGCCTGTAATTGGCTTTCGCCTCTATCCAGGAAAGAAAATAATATGCATTGCAAAACCTCTAATGTAAGCTATACAATACACAGAAATGGCCAAAGTCCTAATTGAAGACTTTGTCAAGGTAGAAACCCAACAATTACATTATGGTTTTGATTACTATTGTTGTTGTTGTTATTGTTATTGTTATTGTCTTCTCTGCCCTTGCAATTAGTCTCAGCCGCAGGTCCACCGCGGCCGGAGGAGATAGCAGGAAACTGGCCGCATTTCTGACATCTAGCCACCACCAAGATCTGACGGCAAGAAGGACAGGAGGAATGGGACCCAAGCCACGTGTCAATGCATCCAACATGGAAACCATGTCCACACTGTGGCAAAATCCTGACCTCATCTCCCTCAGCAAACTCACCCAAGCAAATTGCGCATTCTGTCGACGCAAACTTACAAGAACTACCGCCTCCTGCAGCGGTGGCGCCGTACGTGAACTTAGGGAGAGACTGGACAATCTTTTTCTTTAACCCTTTATTAGCAACAGCAGCAGCCTGCGACGTGGAACGAGAAGTGCTGCCTCCACTGCCACGGCGGAGCCAAGCACACCGAGCCACCGCAATAAGTCCAACCACACATATCAATGCGCACAAAAGAGCAGCCAATATTACTACAAAGTCTGACTCAACGTTGACCGCCTCCGGTGGGTCGGCCACCGGAGTAGAGTCGAGGCTGGTAAGCATTCTTGGAAAGCGAGGCATGGTTTCTTGATAAATAACATATATTATCAAGTAACAAAATTCAAGAAAGAAAGATCAAGAATCAGTTTCTTGAAACTTGGAAGAGTGTGTGTATATGTAGGAATCAAGAATTGGAGAATTTTGAAAAAAAAAAAAAAATTATTAATAAGGTTTGGTAGGGGAGGTTCTAGTTCAGTAAATAGATAGGAACGAAAGTGATATTAATAGTAAGGAGAGGAAGAAGAAGATAAGAGAGGAAAGGGAGTTGCAAATGTAGCAAAAGAAGCATGTAGTGGATTATCACCCAGAGGAGACAGGTTCCTCTACCCTAAGGGACCACTTTACACTCTTCCTTCCTAATGTGGACAATAGGAGACAACTTGGCCCAATTTGTTTTTTTTATAACTCTTTCACCCTTCTAATTATATACATGTACCTCAAAAAATAAAATTAATAAAAAAATAATAATAATTGAAACTCATAATTTTGGATTTTTATTTTTCATAGAATAATGTTGGACTGTTAGGCATTAGCTTGATGATGAAATGTTTATTTTATTTTATGTTGTGGTCCAAAAGCTAAGCAATTTATTTATTTGCTATTCTATGTTTTCATTTTAAAATTTTTATAAATTGAATTAGTTATTAGCCTAATTTAATTTTCTTGTTTTTCTTTTAAATAAAAAAAATTATGTTTCATTAATTAGTTAAGGCTAATAATGTGTAAAATTTTTACCATTTAATGGCAAAAAATATCATTCATTCTATTTTAAAATTATATTCTCTTCCTTTCAAAATAAAAGTCGTAATTATTTTATTCAGAAATATAATACATTTAATAATTAATAAATGATATTTTTTTTTCAATTTTATCTTCATATGTTTCTAAATCATCTTTATCATCTTATCTCTTGATTAATTATATTAGATAGAATTATTGAGAATTGAGATAGGAGTAATAATGTGAAATATAAGATAATTTGATCAAATTATCTTTAAATTATTTTTAATTTTGTCATAATTTCGAAAACTAATTACTTCCTTAATTTTCATAAAAAAACTTTAAACGATTTATATTTTGAAAGAGAGAGTAACTATTATATAAACCAAATGCATAAATTAACACTTACTTCTATTCGAATTTGCATGCTTAAAAGTATGATCTATATTAATGGAGGCGAATGCTCTAATGTCAAAAGCATATGTTTTGCATAGGGTATGCAAATGAGCGGTTCAGAATGGAAAATCGAAGTTAGCTTTTTGTTGAAATCGAACTGCATCAAATTTAAAAGCTAGATCGAACCAACCGATATGATTCGATCAAAACGATTTAATTCACTTAGAAATATTTTTTTTTCTGCAATAAATGTCCAAAAATGGAAAACTAAAATTATAGAATAGTCAACATTTGATGAAGGCTTGCGACAATATGGGTGTTGTTTGAAAGAGGGCAACGATATGTTTCCAAGGGTGAAGACTATGAGAGAGATTGAACCAATATCAAGTTATACCCTACAAAAGGAAAACACTAAAAAAAATATTAAAAATGAAAGAAAATTTATAAAAAATTATATATTTTAGTGTACGAAAATCTCATTCATCTTCTCATTTACACAAATAGTGAGAAGTCTTAAATTTCAGTTTTTATCGATTTGATGAATAAATAGATGATTTTGTCTCAACGGATCAAAAATTAAAATTATTTTCATTTACTTTAATATCTAATATAATTTAGAGATAAATGATAAATAAAATTAAAAATAGTCATAAAAGAACTTCATAGATTTGAAATAATGAAAGCAATTTTACAATTATTGAAAGGAAAATGATAATGAGGGTGCAAGGAAAAGGACTAAGATTACAATTATTAATTTCATTTTAGTTGAGATTTTTTTAAGAGATATTTTAATTGAGATTAGGTTGATTATTGTCCATTCATATGAATATATATATAAGTTATTTTAAGTCAAACCATTAAAAAAATATTTGTTTCCTTGGCAAATATTTTTTTTTAGCATAAATTGTTTGTCTCAATTAAATTATAGCACATGGCACACATCAAAGTCATACACATCAAAGTTATGAGAGAACTCAATATTTTTAGACTTTAATTATTTCCTCCTCCATTGGTTTTATTTTTATTTTACACTATTTTAATTTTTTTTTATTAATAATAATTAATAATTATATATATATATATAAATATAATTAAGTATTTTAGATACTCCTTTTTCATTTTCTAAAAGTGGAAACTAATCAGAATTTTATTTCCTTTTCTAAAACAGTAGTTTTGAAAGAGAGAAATTTATAACTTAGTGGATAGACTCCACATAAATGAACAAATCTGTATCTGGATAAGTAGTGGATAAGTTCCCAAAAAAAAAAAACAATTTATCAAGATTTAACTATTTTATTAATTAAATTCTAAATTTAAATTTATAGTTTCACAAATTTTAACAACTTCAACGACAATCTCACGAAATAAATAAATAAAAGTGAACTACATTTTGAAACGAATTTTATTTATAAGATTAGATTTTAAGATCTAAAACTTATATTATCGATTGATTCTGATCGTAGAAATATATCTTCAGCATGTTTTTTTTTTTTTTTAGAATGAGGAGGTGTAATTATCTTCGCACTGTAGAGTGTAAATATTTTTTTTTTTTTGTCTTTTTTAGTAAGTGTACTTTTCAGACATTGAATTTATAATTTTACTCTTACGAAAATTAAAGTCACTTAATGACTTTTTCTTTTCAACTTGGAAGATATTCTCTTTACCAAACAAGTTGAGTTTAAGTTAGAATTTACGGTACTCGCCTAGCTTGTAATTAATTGAATGATCCTACCTGTCAAAATTATAAATAAATAAACAAATATTTTTATTATTGAAAAAGGTTTCAGAATTAAAAAAAAAAGAAAGAATACTATTTTTTTTATATATTCTGTAATATTATATATACTACTAGTTTTATCAGATAATAATTTAATTATATATAATTTAGGTGTAAGTATATGTACAATCTGACGATAGAATAAGTATAAAAAAAAAAAAAAAAGATTGTGACTACACTAATGCATTATTAAGGAAAGCCTCGTGAAACACGAAATACTTATTTAAAAGAAATCGCGAAGAAGAATAGAAAAGGTTGTGAGATTGCTTATAAAATCCTCCAATTATTATTATTATTATTATTATTATTATATATATATATATATATATATAATTAAGTATTTTAGATACTCCTTTTTCTTTTTCTACAACTGGAAACTAATCAGAATTTTATATCCTTTTCTAAAACAATAGTTTTGAAAGAGTGAAATTTATGACTTAGCAGTGGATAATTAAATTCTAAAATTTAAATTTATAGTTTCATAAATTTTAACAATTTCAACGATAATCTCACAAAATAAATAGAAGTGAACTATATTTTGAAATGAATTTTACTTATAAGATTAGATTTTAAGATCTAAAACTTATATTATCGATTGAGTCTGAGCAGAGAAATATATCTTCAATATGTTCTTTTTTTCAAAATTAGGAGGTATAATTATTTTTGCGCTGTAGAGTATAAATATTTTTCTTTGCGTGTTTTAATAAGGGCGCTTTTCAAACATTAAATTTATATTTTTAATCTTACGAAAATGGAAATTAATTATTACTTGGAAGAGCTCAAATTGACTTTTTCTTTCAACTTGGAAGAAATTCTCTTACCAAACAAGTTGAGGTTAAATTAGAATTTGTGATACTTGCCTTGCTTGTAATTATTTGAATGCATCCTATCTGTCAAAATTATAAATAAAATATTTTTCTGATTAAAAAAGGTTTCAGAATAAAAAAAAAACAGAAAGAATACTACTTTTTTTTTATATATTCTGCAATATTATATATACTACTAGCAAAAATAACTTTAAGACATAATAATAATAATAATAATTTGTGAATGATTGGAAATTCTTGGAATTTGAAGTTTGGAAATGGAATTAGAAAACAAGAGCCCCTTTGTTTTCTTTCTGAAAATGAAATTCCAAGCTTTAGAAAGCATAGTCACCTGTTTTCATAAATATAAAATTAATTTTGTTATAAAAAATGAAAGTGACCTGAATTGAAAATGGTTATCTTTAATTAATTAAAATGAAGGCAGAAGAAGACATGGATATTTTGAGAATTGAATGGATGAAAATGGAACTCTTCCACACCTCAGCCTCATAAAATAATTATAACAGTGAAATTATTTAAAATAAAAAATTAAAAATTAAAATCAGTATAAGAACTGACAACCTGGTTGCTAGAATTGCCTTTCAAAAGATTTCCCACGCCAAATGTAAGAGTTCTTGAGAAGCATGTGCAGTGTCTAATATGTAGGGTCCCCTTCCTTCTGCCACTCACATGACATTTATTTTTTAGTTGTGTGCATGTGGATTGTGGATATAATTGGAGTTTAATTAATTAATTCCCACATTTGCAAATAATTGTGTATGAGATTTTTTTTTTTTTTTTTGAAAAATAATTATTACCTAATTGATATGCTCTTGCACACGTTTTTAGCAAATTTAGCCAATACTTTTAATCTTTTCAATTTTAGAATTTTTTTTTAGTTACCACCTTCATTTATATTTTATAGCACGTCGTTTTGTGGTTTTTTTATGGTTAATTGGCCTGCAACACACCAGCTTACATTTATGTGGCCATTTTCAATTCTTTATCTTTGCTTTTCAAATCTATAAATTGGAAGATTGCATTGCTGAAACAATCTTCTCGCTGTCTCACTTCAAACTCGAAAGAATTTTGTATGCTTTTACGATTAACAAATTTTTTATAGACCCTGATCAATGAGTAACTCGCACCTTCATAACTCCAAGATTCATCAAATAGGTTTCTTCGCTTCCGTAGTTGTATTAGTAGATCACATCTAATCGAACTCTAGACGGAAGCCATAAATAATTTATAATAAAAAATAAATATAGAGTATTAATCGATAAAATTAAAGTATTGGCCAAATTAAAAAAAAAAATCAAAAATTGAAGCTTTTTTGGTGATTAAATCTTATTATTAAATAGGGTTTGATTTACTAGAAGGAACTTTAAAATATAATATTAAATCGATAAACAATAAATATTTAATTTCTTATTCTAAAAATATTTTAACTATAAACATTAAAAAAATAGATCTTAGACGCATGCAATATGAGATTTTTTTTTTTTTTTATTTGAACATGTATTTTGCCGCTCGGTTAGATTTGATATTTAGATAAAATTTTCAAAACAAGAGTGACTCAACAATAATTTTTAAGATTTAAAAGTTAAAAAAAACGTATTATTCTTTTTAAGTTTGATGAAATCCTAATTAAACAGCTAGCTATAAAACATCTAATATAACAATTAATAAAATAATTAATTTTACTAAATTTTAAATTCCCTAATCTAAAGTTGGATTGAGAATGCAGACAATCTAGGATAGTAACTCTCAGGATTCAAATCTGACCCATTTATACAACGACATCCTGTTTGGTATTAAAGTCCAAAAGACTTATATTAATTCATGAATTTGAAGCTTGAAAGGGACAAGAGAGCATCATGACAAGACCAATCCCAACTCTGAAGAGATAGAAACATGATTGGGATATATCACTTATACTAGAAAATGGAAGAAGCCAAAAAGTTACGTATGTGAAGAGGGAAGAAATGGCTTGGAAGGCTGTGTTCATTGTTCATAGCCTTAGCATCTAATTGTAGGAAGACGATAGCAATTGAATTCAATCAAAACTTAACGAAATATATGTCACGTCACGCCTGGCTCCAGCCACTAAAAGATATATTATATATATATAATATGACAATAGATTTATATTTAAATTTCTTCCCTGATACTCAAGAAAAAAACATTATTATTGTAACACGGGAGAGCAAAAATGTCAAAAAAAAAAAAAAAAAAAAAAGACAAAGAAACCAGAACTATACACAGAGCCTAGAATAGTTTGCTTCCATGTAGACATGTGAAATGCTACAAGTCTAACCACTGGATAATGGAGTCCACAAAAGGGCTTGAAACTTCCAGGAACCTCAACTTCACCTCTAATCATCTGCACAACGACAAGATTGTCACACTCTATAAATAACTGGCAAATAGTTCTGGTTTTAGCTAGAGTTAAACCATTATACAAGGCCCAAAGTTCCGCATTTGGAACTCAACAACAATCGATATTCGTTGCAAATCACAAATCCAATATCCTTTATCATTCATTATGATTAACCCTCTATAAGCCTTTCCAAATTTTACTGATCCATCAGTACTAAGCTTAAAAGGCACCATACCTAGTAAGTCTCTAGCTAATCCATCTTTCCACCAGAACTAACGAACTGGTAGAAGCTAGAGACTTACTAGGCATTGATTCTGTGAACAGTTAAGATAGTGACCGACACAGAATATATGAAATGTCACATAAATACCAAGTGCACATACTTGCCATATACATGAAGAAAGTGAAATGGTGGTGGTTTTGGCGGGAGCATAGCACATGTTTCTCGGGGACCAAATGGTAGCATATAGACCATAAGCTTGAAATCCTGAATATACAAATGCAGTAACATTCACGGACTAGTAATACCTGATCAAATGAATTCAACCAAGGAACAAAATCACTTCAAGAAGTAAATCATTTAGTTAAGTTAGCCAAAGCAAGGTAAGGGTTATCTCAAATGGCAATCTAATGAAATTTCAGCATATAGCAAAAGATATTATTGTGTAGCAAAAATTTCATCTGTAATTCTCTTTTAGTGTCCTATCTTTGATAGCCAAAAAGTTTTGAATAACTAAGCATTATAATATGCATAAAAAAGACCTCTGGAAACAATTATATGCCTGTATTCTCTATATCAAAGGAATCGCCACTCCACCCCTGAGTCCTATCAGCTACAACAACCAACAGATTTTAATTGTTCTTCCATTGTTAGAACATTCTGCTATGATCCTTGGACGTCAAGAGGTGAAGAACAGAAGACGAATGTTGAATTTTGCATCGATAGGGGGTGCAAAAATAAGGATATATCATAATTTACAACACTCAGACAACTCACAGCATTTTAGGATGCAACCTTAAAGAAGGTGCTGAATTAGCTAAAGAGCAGTAAGGGCAATATGAAGAACAAAAAAGAAAAACCAACTGAAATTGCAGTTCATATGAATTTTGACGCCTAACCAGCATACTCTGTCATAAAATATGAATTTGCAGCACTTATAAGCATATTGTTTGTGCTTTTCTTATGAATTATATTATAATAATATAGTAGATTTCTAGTTGTAATTACATCTGTACTGTATAATTTATGGACGACTGGTCCTTGCTCATATTCAAAGATGATGTTCCAAAATTTGGAAAATGTGTTGGTAATTCTGATTCTCTCACCAGCGACAGGATCTACATCTTCTGGAAGAACAATAGCTGGTTTTGCTAAACTAAAACAGCATGTAGTCAGGATCATAATATAATCTCGGTTGCATTACATTTATCTTCATTTTCTTTTAGCTAAATTAAATATTTAAAGTTAATTATGTTCACTACGGGTCTTGGAGGCCTTAAGTTCACCTGGATCTTAGTACTAGACTGGCCCAAGTGGGAATAGCAGAGGATTTAATGTTTAATGTTTTAAACTAATAATTTTGATATTTTATTTTATTTTATGTAAAAACAAGCTTTTGATGATTTCATGTAAATTTGAGGTGCTAATATATATATATATATATATTTTTTTTTTTTTTTTTTTGTGCAAAAGGTATGAAACTTTAAATTCGAGAATAATCAATTTTGAGAATTGTTTCAAATGTTAAATATAAACTTGATTGTTCAATCTCTTTTAAAAAGTACAACTAATTTGAAACTAAAGCTTAATTTTTGTAATCCATTTAGTTCATAACACCGATATAGTAATCGTTACCATTAGCTTAATAATTCAATGGTCGACTACATGCCGTATGTGAAAACTTAAACGTTAAAGATCTGAAACTGCCTTCCCCTTCCATTTCTGAACTGTTAAATACTGCTAGAGATGAGAGACTAAAACCATAATGCCTTTTCTCCTTTATAAATTGCATGTATATATTTAAAAAAAATTGTATGAAACAAATGACTTGAGATAACTGCACTTCAAAGAGCTATAATCTTTTCTTAGAACCTCATGTACAAGGCGGTGCAATGGCAACTGCAACAGGAAAAAGCCACTGTCTGTACTATAGCTGTAACTGATATATATAATTAAGGTTTTTTTGTCAAGGCAGGCCTTGGCAAAGAGAAGTCATCTTCATTACTTGTTCCTTTGTCATCATCATGAGATTCGCTTAGTTCAGTTGCTTGATCATTCTGAATAGTTCTTGCATCCAAGTTGGTTGTTGATGGTGTCGGTGACAGTGCCTCGGCTTCCATATCAGATATTTCCTGGTCTTCGTAGGCGTACGAACGAGCAGAATGCCCAGTAGTTTTGAATCGGTGCAGTGACCGTCCAGAAGAGTGCAGTGTAGATGCTGGGCTTGAATTTCCACCTAGGGTTCTGGTGGGAGACTTCCCTCCTTTCCTTTGCTTCTTCTTTGCAGCCATATGCCACTTCTTAAGCGCCTTACTTGTTTGTTCATCAAATATTGATTTCTTCATATGCGAACCCATCTGAGCGCATTCACCGACAGTGGTTTCAATTAATAAAACAAATGTAAAGGAAAAGGAATGCAACTTAATGAATGGGAATGATCCAGGTTTGCGGATGAATTTTTGTATGCAAGAATTTGTAAGCTTGGCCTGGTACTGAAAATTATCAGTTAAAGCCTGGTTTAGCAACGGAATTTAGCCATTTGTGGAATCTAAGTACATGATTAGAGTACCTGAGTTACAAGGGCATATAATGGAAGTGTGATGTAGCTGCATAGAAATAGGACTCCGACCCTGTAAGGCCGAAGCAAAAATTCAATCTAGCAACTCAATTTAAAACAAAGATTAAATACCTAAAAGAAAATGCTTACCCCAAAGCAACCTTTACTATTGCAAGCTTGAAATTGGCATGGAAGCATGAATTTATCCCAAATTCATACTGCATACAAATAAAGTTGTTAGTGAGCATACTATGAGCAACACACAGATGGATTGGACGAAGGATACATCGAATGACAAGATTGGCAGGAACAATCCATTACCCATATCCACAGGAAGTATGTTATCTGAAAAGCATTCTGCATATACAAGAAAGCAAGTCAAGAGAAAATTATTAAATTCTCTTGGCAGGAAATCAAATCATAAAACTCTCATTTGAATTATGGAGCTTTTCAAGAAGCATTCACATTTCTTATATATATGTACCGTTTTTAATTTTCAGATTTATGTCATTGTACAGGTAAGTTATATTCAATATGTCTGTAAAAGAGAAGGTGATCCAATACCTGAAACAAGGCAAAATGGATGAGATGAAGAACTAACATAGGCCGGCCAAACCAAAAATGTTTGTCTGAGGCTTGCACAAGAGGCATCCCTTGCACTACAGCATGCCTTTCTGCAATTTCAATGGCCATCTTTGTCAGAATGGATTGGAGCTCTGTTCCAATAGCTAAGATTATCTGCAACCAATTAAAAAGTCATTAGAAAATTGATTTTCTTTTTTAATTCCGACAATGGATATCAAGAACAGAGATCTTACAATCATTGGGATTATAGAAGCCCAAAATAATGCTTGCCATCCTAAAAAAGAATCACCAACAAATTCTTAAGACTTTTCATAATCTTGCAACTTCAATTTGTAAGTGCTTATTTGTTCCAAAATCTTCAAAGAAAAGAAAAGAGAGAGAGCGAGAGAGAGAGAGAGAGAGAGAGAGAGAGAGAGAGAGAGAGAAGTGCATTACCTTTAACATTTAGGAGCAAGAAAATGACAAAGGATGCCCATAAAATTGGACTGTCAACAACATTCAATTAGTTAGGTTGCCTAACATATTTGAGAATTTTATTAATGTAAGTTCAAACCGCAACAAATACGAGCATAACATGATGATATCTCAGAAGAATAAAAGTTAATGCTTACCTTACTCCCACAACGATTTTGAAATCATCCTCTAATGATCTTTTGATGTATTTTTGGAAGTTAAATTTACTTCCAGGAGATAAATGGACCTACAAATATAGTACTGTCAAAATAAGAGTGGCCTGTCCAACACGGGAAGATGTAAATTATGCGTTTGAAAACTCACTGTGATAAATCCATGGCGCAATGTCATGTAATCAGACTTGCTAACAGACCTAAAAAATTGTCGAAAGAAGCAACCCTGCAATGCCATAGATTGAAATAATATCAACAATTTATATTTTCTATTTTGATATTTATCCATGCATTCAATTTCTTTTCCAAAAACTGTCAAGTACCCTCATCTTATGTAAACAAATGGATACTTAGACATAAGAGTTGGAAAATCCCAATCAATATTCAACCCACATCATAAACATATTTTATACTGATTTTCTGAATAAAGAAAATGAAAATGAAACAGTGTTGCTGAGTGAAATATATCTTACAATATAAAAGAAGAAAGGAATTCTAGTCCAGAAACTAGTATGTGCTCTCACAAAAGATGTCTCATGAGTAAGTCTGATCCTTGAAGGATCTGCACATAAAAGTTCATAAAATTTGGCATCAAAGATGAAATGTAGATCCATTTATTAAGTGTAAAAGGCTGAAAGTTTCAGGCTACAACATAAGAGGGTGACAATATCATACCATTTGAAAACTCATAATCATGGGATAAAGTCTCCTGCTCCCATACCTTCCAACCACGAATCTGCAGAAAGTAACTTTGTTAAGTAACTAAATATCATCAACTGTCATTTTCTTCATTTTTATTATGAGCCTTTGGATATAAAATTAACTTGGTTCATTATAATTATTTAGCAGGATATAGAATTACCAACAAGCATGCCTATTTTGATATAAACCCAAATGAATGACTGTGTCTAGTCAAATCTCTACACTAAGCCTTACTCTGAAGGTTTTCCTTTCTAGCAATGAAAATATCTAATGCTGCCCATTTTCTAAATAAATGAGATTTGTTAGAAAAGTACAACAAAAAAATTATCTCCATACCTTTAGTCTTCCAAGCATCATGGTTGTTAAACTATATACCACATGAAAGACTGCTAAGAAGAACAGGAGGATGTGTAATTGATGCAATCCATCAACTGATATAAGTGGTTCATAGCCCTGTAAAATAGAACTAAATGAACGATCTTTCTCTGGGTCCGAATGCAATGCATTTGACAAAAATGCGATGTACAATTTTTAAGGCAGTAAGTATCAATTGACATATAAGAAGACTTGTGCTTTTATGAAATGCCTGATACAACTATATTTGAGACCAACTCAGATTGAAGAGAAAAGCTACTGTAATAATTTTAAATTCAGAATGTAAGACATTAGAAGCAAAACCAAGATAGATGTAAATGAAATTGTTGAACACAGGGTGCTCTTAAGCACAAATTAATGATTTCATAATTAACAGAAATATCTATTAAAGGTTGAATTTTTCTTGACTGGAAATCTTAATTCAGCATCCTAAATGAACTTCACTGCATTTAAGTATATAATTTTCTCCATAAAATAATTAGTCCAGTTCACCCCTCATGGTTTAATGAGAACAATTACGTTGGATTTGGTGTGCTTCAATGGTCTACCAATTATAGCATGCCTTGTTGAATTAGCTCATCCATATACGAAAAATCATACTGAGGAATCTAACATTCATATTAATTTAGTTTTCACTTATCTGGCACGCACTCATACATTCCACTAACCAAAAGAAATATTTAGAAAAGGCTTCTTTAATTGTTGGTAGTAAAATATTCCTTGAAAGCTATCACTAATAGTTTTCACTTACCTGCTTTATTCTTGATTGCTTTATCAAGTACCAATAGGAAAGAAAAAAACCAATTGGCAACATATACACTCACCGTTTTGCATATAGTAGTGCTTTCACTACCTGACAAATTCCTACGTTCAAACCACAATAGCCGCCGACGATGCCCTTCTTCAGTTTCATCATTTACACCGTCCGCCCGACATGGCAACATAGTGTCTGCAACCTTTTGGGGAATACATATTTTTGTAATGTATGTCTGCCCAAAAGTAAGGAGCAGTGAAATGAATCCTAAAACTATCAGCTCTGCATTCATCATTTCAAAGTCAAATTAGCAACCTTTTAAATAGCAGTGTTTCAAAAATCACAAATATGAGTATCAAGAACATTTCATTTAAATGACAATTTCTGCCAATTCTTTATTTCTATGTTGCTGGTCCATATGCTAATTATAATCACTAAAACAGATTGACTTTGCTTCATTCAACTAATGCTCTATTGACTAATTATCATAAACATTGTTCTTATCGTACTTACCAGATTTGATCTTCTCCAAGGCTTCGAATAGAGCTCTCTTATGCCTTTCTGTCAACCACTGAATTAAAAAGTTCAAAGAGTTTAGAACAAATACAATTAGGATAATCCATCATAGCAAGATCACAGGTTCAATTAACTATTCTTCAAACAAAATTAAGCAGATATCAGCAACATGGCTTTACTTACATTTAACAAAAAAACTGGAAAAGAATAAGCTTTACAAGTAATTTGGCACCAAATGTTAAATTCACTTTGAGAGCTACACTATAATGGCTAAAGCAGGGGAGAAAGTAATAATTAAAAAAAATTATCAATCTCTCAATTGGCAAATGGAAAAATCCAAAATTAAAGGAGACAGAGAGAAAGAAACAGAAAGCATTTTTCATTTTCTGAATTAAATATGTCTTTAATTCTTGTCTGCTGAGTCAAAGAAGAGCAGAAAGCAATAAAAGTTAAAAACCACCCAGCAACAAGAATTAATGAAAAAACATAAAGAATTTATTGATATAAGAAGCAAAAACGAAAACCCATGTCTGAAAAACAGTGAAAAATACTTAAAGAAGTCACGAAATCAATTGACAGGCAAATAGACATACCGTTCCAAATTTGTGAAGACCCTTTTCCAATAAAATAGAAATGATGATCATAACAGCACAAACGCCAGCCACGGCCCAAGTGGGTGTCTGATCAAGCTCCCTCTGTGTCGAACTACTATCACTAGAAGCCATAACCACTACACCTCCGCCGTACACCACCACCATCCAGAAATACAAAGAAAATAGCAAATTCATTTTCATTTTAAACAAGGGAGCAAAAAACAAAAAGAAAAGATGAGAAACGCCAAGAAAGATGAGAAAACTGATTGAGAGTTTGAGACAGGGTGTAATAACTATTTATCGTTACAGAAAGAATCTTTATGCATATATAAAGATAAAAGAAGAAAAAGATACAGTTTCTGCAGAGCAAGACGAGTAAGAGTGGTGGGGCTCGTAGGTAAATGAAGAAGAAATTTGAGTCTTGAGTACTTAATTAAGTAATTAACAGTAAAAACACGGTTTCAGCTAGAAAGAAGCATTAATAAATGGTAATCTCTCTTTCCTTATTTATACACAGACAAGTTACACGCGTATTCTTGATTTCTTTCAATATGAACTATGGCCGTTTCAGATTTGGTGAGAGATAAAATGAAGTCAAATGAAAAGAGTCTCCTTTAGGACAGTGTGTATAGAACTATACTACTATATAAGGATGAAACGAAATGGTAAGAACAAGAAGGCCAGCTACGAAGGGTAACATCTGATGGCGGCATTGATTGAGGAAGAAAGGAGGTTGTGGATCCCATAACCAGAAAAAGCAGTGTCTTTTGTCGTAAACTAAAACGAAACGAACGGGTTAGAAGCTACGATTCTCACTGCCTTTTTATTACTCTAACAGTAATAGCTACATTTTTTTTTTTTCTCGAGGTATTATTGGATTTTGGGACAATCCTTCTAATTTAGACAAATGTACATTTAAGAACATAATTAAAAATGTTGAAAATATATATATTAAAAAATGATTTTAGTAAAAAGTGAAATATTAAAACTTAAATTAAATCTTAAAAAATAATATTTATTATATTTGTGTCCGGCACAATCATCTGTAGCTATACAATAATAACAAATAAACCTTCGTCCTAGACTAATTGAAGTCGGCTATATGAATTTTTTGTTTTTAATATCCACTTTAAATTTTTTTTCAATTCATTATTAAATTAATGAACCGCATCATATTTAATACTTTTTTCCCAAAATATATTTGCAAGGAGATTAGAAATTTTCCTAAATCACACTACCTCTGTTCCATATACTTGTCACATTTGAAATTTCACGTCTCTTAAGAAAACCATTAAATTTGTCTAAATTACAATAAATTGCTGAGTAAACTGACTATATTATCCTTAATTTAATACTAATTCTCTAATCAAACTACTAAATTGAAGTAATAATTATTGGTCATATACAAAAGGTAAATATGGAAAAAAATATTTATTATTCCTTGAAACTACAAGTGTAGCAAGTATTTTGGAACAAACTATTTTTTTCAAATGCGACAAGTATTATGGAACAGAGATAGTGACAAGTATTCTGAAACAAATCAAGAATAATTTAACCAAATTATCATTTATCTCAAAACCAAGAGAATGTTGTTATTGTATTTAATATAAATACAGATAACATTGAAGAATATCATTTATTACTCGTTAAAGTACTCAAAACGACTTATATTTTGGGACGGAGAAAATATATTTATGGTAAGCGTAGTTAGGAATTTATTTAATTTGAATCACTGTCATTTAAGTAAAAAGTCAAGGTTTCAAATCACTTTATATGTTGAACAATTTTGTCTTGAATTTATATCCACACATTTGGTGAAGTTGTTTAATTCAAATAGAGTTCTTATTAAGGTAATTAAAGGTAATTAAAATAACAAATACAAGTACAAAAGAGTTCTATTATAATAAACCTCTTATTCCAATGTAATCATATTGACCATATCAACATTTTCGCGCAATTAAGTTACATGTACTTACTGCTAGCGGCGGATCTAAAAATATTTTTCCCGGATTGATATATAATTTAAAAAAAAAGTGGGTAAAAATATAAATAAATTGAACTTTGTGAATTAATTTTACAATATACACGTATAAATTAGAATGAATCAATTCATCCCTCCTTTTATAAAGTGGATCTGCCATTGCGTACTACTAAACTATATCTTGATGTGTATTAAAGATAACATTCATAGTGTGAAATTAAATTTTAAAATGATACAATTGTTTGAAAATAATTAAAAAATTAAATAGTTTATTTATTTTTCTTTTTCTCTTTTTTTGTTTTTATAAAATAAGTGATGATACAAAGAACACACACCCGTTATTACCCTGACAGTATCATAGAGAAGTCAAAAACTGATTATTTATTTATTTTTTTTATAAAAAGTGCATTTGAGTAAAATACTAGCCCTATTAATGATTTTGTATGATTTTCTTAATCTCTAGATTATATTTATTTATGGATAACTAAAACTAATCAAGTCATTGGATCACGTACAGGATGTCAGTCGTCAGAGTTTCGTTCTAAAGTTCTTTTTTTTTTTTTTTTTTTTTTTTTTTTACGTACAAAAACCACACCAAATAATTTAAAATGATATTCTATAATTTTTTTCCTTAAAAAAAAATATTTTACTCCCGGGTTCTTTTTAATAAAATTTTTTATTTTGGATATTCTTTTTATATAACAAATTTTACCTAATTTGATAGTTTTAGAAAACATGCCAATATGAAAATCTATCTTATCTTTGTTTTAGTTCTTTGTAAAGCATTTAATATGAAAGATTCTTAAGATAGTAGGAGATAAAAGTATAGATGAGTATTTAATGTGAATAAATTTTAGAAACTGGATTTTTTTACATCAATTTTTGTTGAAAAAAATGTATTCGTATAAATTATATGAGCATCGATTAAAATGGAGTTTGAATAAAAAAAGTCACAAAATTTTCAAGTTGACCATATTGAAAGGAATTCTTACGGACTTTGTCGAATATTTAAAAAATTGCGCAATATTTAAAATATATTTTCAATAATCAAAGGCAGTTGGAAGGTTAAATGAACATAAATTTTCATTTTTCCACATAACTTTTCCAAATAAAGGACAAAAAATTAATTTCTCTCTATAGGTTAGAGTATAAATTTTCATTTCAACAAAGCGTTTAAAATCTCATTGAAGATTGAAACATAATTTAAACAATGCAGTGACATTAAAGGAGGAATAAATGAAATATTAGAGTAAATTAGAAAAAAATGACAAAAAAGTTGGTTAAACTATTTTTTTTTTTAATCTTGATAAAATTTAATTATTTTTATATAAAAAAAACGGAGAGAGTATAATTTTTTTTTAAGAAAGGAATAATATATTATAAATCTATTGTAAACATGATTTGAAGTACATATGAATGAGAATCTTAATAAAAAAATTTAAAAGTCAAAGTGGAACTATTTGACTTTCATTGAATTTTTAAGGTTTTTTAGTAGGGATCACCATTACATATTAAATATTCATAAATTAAAAACGGCTTTCAAAAATTTTTCAAGTTAACAGGTCAATACTCCTTGAATTAATTATAAAATTATACTCCCTCGACTCTTTTTATATAGTGAAACTTTTTAATTAGAGCAGACTACAGAAAATTTTATTTTAAAAATGGAAATTTTGGAAAGAACTAATATTAGCTCTGTAATCTGCATGAACATTACTCTCTAAAAAATGAAAGTGACAGACAAAAATAGGAATTCATTTAACAGTTTGCTCTCCGACTATTTTTCAATGTATATTTTTAATAGTTTGCTCGATTTTATGGAGATGAGCACAAGCTTTGAGTGATAGTTATTGTAATTAGTCAAAATATGGATACGCAGTTGGATGGTTGAACTATAGTTTTAAAAGATCATTTTATGTTGATATTACACTTGTAAATATGTGTACGAATTTCGTTAACTTCGACTAACTTAATGTAATTTTATAATTTAACTGAGTGCTGATGAAAATTTCGTGCTCATATTCTGAATAAGTTGTATAAAATGAAACAAAACAACAACATTTAATATGAATTGGTTATGTCCTATTTAGATTCTCCTCAAGTGAAAATAATCAACTGTGTATATTTCTAGAGAGCCACCGCCCTTTGTTTGAAAAGCTTGTGAATGCAATTACATATTTATGATCTATTCCAAATTTATATAAAGACATCTTGTAGAAGTTAAGAAGATAGTGAGAGTATAAAAAATTTTAGTTCCACATTTTTATTATATTTATGCGCATTTAATTGAAAATACTCGTAACTTTATGAAAATGAGAGACATTCAAAATTTCAAACATGGAGAGTTAATTTGTGAAAGTTTATAAAGTTAAAAACTAACGTCATTTTCTCACCGTTCACTAATAACTTCATTGCAAACCAACTAACCCGACCAAACTGAATCCCCTTTAAACAGATTGATCGAACTGAATGGAAATAGATCGGTTCGGTTCGCTGAAATGTTTTGCATACCCCTATTAGAATGAACTGAATTTCTAACAAATATACACACATAATGTGAAATTGTAAATGGGAATAGAAAATAGAATCTCTCTTCTCACTACAGCCATCTCATGTCTACATAATTTTGGCAATTTTTCTAATTATTACTCATCTTTGTGTTAAAATAATAGTACTTTGAACCATCAATCAATGGAGTGATGTTTTGCCCTAACCATAAAAAAAAGAAAATCCATGCTTATAAGTTAAGTTATTTAATGGTCAGTTTGGTGAAATTTGGATAATTATAGTACAATAATTAATTATGTCAGTCACCACCAACAAAACAAAGGTCAACAATCACAGAAGTCAACGGTTTGGTGGCAATTGGAACATCATAAATGATAAATTTTTAATTAATTGTTAATTTCCAGCAATTAATTAACTTATTAATCAATTAATATGCATGCAACTATAACTTTTGCTTTGTTTTTATTTAATATGACTCATTAAAATTAAATAATCCATATTAAATTCTTATTAAAATTAATCAAACTATAGTCAAATATTTAATTAAATAGAGGTTTTTTTAGAAAGATTAAAGATTGATATTTAAATTTTATTTATAGCAAGATTTTAATTAATGATAATTTAGTAGTTTAACTACTATATTTGTTAACAAAAAATTATATTAAATAAAGAGTAAAATTCTAATTCTCAGTATTACTGACTTTTTAAAAAAGAAATATGACAACAATTTGGGACGGATGAAAAAAAAAAAAGAAAGATAAGAATTTTGAGACAAAAGAGAGTACCGTATAGATTTCGTTAATTTTGACACTTTTGATTTTTTTTTCTTATTTTATTTATATGAAACTTTCAAAAAATTAAAATAGCATTAATTATATCATTTCAATTTTTATTCTTATTTAATTATCTCTATTGAATTTATTTTCTCTTAATTATAGAAATTAATGAGAGGATAATTTAATTAATTATTCTTATTTTTTACACTAAAAATTGAAACGATTCAATCAATTTTTTAATTCTTATAAAAATTCAAAAAATGTCAAAATTAGCATAACGAGAGTAATAAAATATAAAATTATACTCTATAATTGGAATAATATATCGTATATATGTAAAAATATGCATTTATGATCCGATTATATATATATATTATCATATTAATGACCAATAAACAAATATCATAATTCCCAAAAAAAAAAAATTGAAAGTGCAAGATCCGGTAAAGTGATGTGGACCGATTGTAATTTGGGAGTGAAGAGAAGATCTTGTATGCACGTGTACATAGTATAACACATTAATGCATGCGCGTGACGTTATCAAAATTCAATTAATTGAATCAACAAACATAAGCCCATGCAACTCTCAACATGTCAAAGTTTTACACCGACACTCTTACCTAATTTCATTTTCAAATGGACCCGATGTTGAGTTTCGTACTTAGAAAAAATATATTTTTGGAATTGGGAGGTTATTTGTTGACTTCATCATTAAAAATTCAAGAATTTTTCTGTAGTAGTATGGCTGAAGTTGACATTTGGGCCAATTTGATGGAGGGCTATTATTTATGGGCTTTCAAGTGGACTTTATACAATTGAAAATTGGGCCTACGGCCTAGCCGTAGTCAGCTCTTGGTATTATCGAAGAAGAAAGCTTTAACACAGACACACAAAAATCAAGAAACAGTCGAAAACCAACCATGACTACTCTTTCAAGGTCCTACGTTTCATTCACTCATCCTCAAACCCACTTCTTATCATCAGGTAAAGATCATTTCTTGTTTGCCTCAAGTCTCCCTAATGTGTATAAATATATATATATTTGTGTATTGGGTCGGCTTCACTCGTTGTTGTTTCATTGTTAATACAAGCTTACCTCGTTTGATTATCATCAAAACTGCAAGAAATGAAAACCCAAATCGCCTAATCAGTTTCTCTTATTTCTTTAACATTTTGAGTTCTTGATTTCTGTAAGGTTTTTTAAAATTTGTGTAATTGGCGTCCAGTTATTGTTCTTGGGAACTCACTTCTGATTTCTAAACCAGAGAGTGGAACCCCAAGAATCTTCAATTATGCTGGCGGCCAATGGTAGACTGAAATCTTGGAAATAGTTTAAGTTGTCAAAGAGATACTTAATAGTTAGAGATTTGTCATAATGTGTTTTTATGCTCTTATTTGAAATTTACTGTTATTTATTATGCCTTTTGCCTGCTGGCTTTCTACTAATTATTTGTTATGTGCCAATGACAATCGATTTTGCATTTGCATTTTTGTAGTTATATTTTCAGTCTTATACTTAAAATTTCATACTGTTAGAGTTCTGTTTCGCATTTCTGTTTAATTTGTTGTTGAGAAGAACAAACTTTGAATATGTTGAAAAAGATAACTAAAACACGGTTTGAAGTTGGATTGCGCATGTTTGTTGTAAAAAACTTCAAATCAGCAGTTTTTCTAAAAAATTAGTTTCAACTGCAATGCCAAAATAACACAGCCAATTATGTTTTGCAGTCTGCTTGTGACTGCTTCTAGTGTTTTCAATTTGTAATTTGATTATTGTGTTTGATGATTGCCAGGTTCCTTGAATTCAAGTAACCAGAGTCTTTTACCCGTTGGCCATTGTAATCCCTCTAAAAAAGGAAGACTTGTTGCATATAGAAGGCCATTTACTCTTCAAGCAAGGTAAAATTTCATTGTCTTGGGTGACATATAAGTTGTCCCACCATCATATAGCTGCGAAAAAGTAGTAGCAGTACCTGCATACTAGTTGTTCACTTTCAGGGATTCAGATACTTTATTTGTTGGCACCATCAATGTGGATATAAAGCATGAAAGCCATAGCATTGATGAAAATCACATTTTTATATAATTCTTTTCTTTTTTATTTCCCCAATTAGAGCTTTTTTGTTTGGCATGACTTTGTTCCTTTTAAAATGGTTAAAGGAAGCAATGGTTTGCATTCTTTCTCATTGTACTTTTTTTTTTTTTTTCCAATTTCCAGTTTTCCACCATTTGCCTTCCATTCTTAATTAAGTCTGATTTCGGTTTCATTATTCAGCTATCGTCAGTATTATATTGAATCAATATCTTTCTTCTTATGCTGATTGGAAATCAGTGTCTTTTATCTCAACGGCATTCCTTTTTTTCTTTTTTCCTTCCTAATGCAAGTGCAGCGGAGATCGGAGTGGGTCAAATAGTGCAGGTATCTTCATTGGTGGTTTTGTATTGGGAGGAATAGTTGTTGGCGCATTAGGCTGTGTCTATGCTCCACAGGTACTACTTCATCATCTTTTGTTGGTGGATTATGCATTAAGCAAATTTTCTATACATTAAGGCCTCTGTTTCACTATATTATCCGTTAAACTTAATGATGTCTGTTCTTTTGAAGACATTCTCAGTCTGTGTTGTGTGTACAACATCTGATCTTTTAGCCGCTATGATAAAATTTTTTATTCAGGTTTATGCTTAATGAAAGTGAAAGTATTTCGCTATCCAGTTAACTAAAATCAGTTTACCATGCATCAGTAATTTTTCATGGATCTGTTTTGGTCCGTTCAAGAGGTTGCCACATGCATTAAAATTGAGTCTGAATCATCTGATTGATACGCATATATGCAGATCAGCAAGGCACTAGCTGGAACTGACAGAAAAGGTTTGATGAGGAAACTGCCGAAGTTCATATATGACGAGGAAAAGGCATTGGAGGTCAGAACTTGTTTCACAATTTATCATACATATAAATCATGTTCATTATCATTAATCATTGCATGCAAGAAGGCTAAGTTTATTGAAATATAGTTTATGTTTATAATGGGGAGTTATAAGAGTGACTGAGGTTGGAATAAGATGATTTAAAAAATAAGTATGCTCAGGCATACATCACTTCTAGTGAATGCACGGGGACATGGATTGTGGCCCTCCATTTTCATATAAATGGACAAGGTTTTTAGCCGCAGACTTCCTAGTTTTTGTTCTTTGATTAGTTACCCCCTTTAAAATACAAACCAAAAGAAAAAGATGTAATCTTGCCTTTATGGTTCACGGCACAGTTCACATTTGAAAACTTATTCGGTTATGATATTATGACAACAGAAGACACGCAAAGTACTGGCCGAGAAGATTGCACAGTTGAATTCTGCAATAGATGAGGTTTCTGCTCAGTTGCATGCAGAGGATACCCCAAATGGAACTGCAGTGAATTCTGATGAGATCCAAGCTTCTACATAAGAAACATATTTGTTGAGATTTCAAAAACAAACTGAAAAATGACAAAAAAAAGAAGGGTTTTACTTGTGATCAGCACTAGAATATAATGTCTCAAGAATTTTATTCTCTCAAACCTGTTCTGTTTTTCCTGTGTTCTTGGCTTTGGTTGAAGGTTATTGATCAGAAAAATGTTAATGATACTGTTGTATTACACTACTGTTTTTGTGATCAACTTGCGGGTAAGGCCGAAAGTCATGTCTAAGGTTTGTTTTTTGGACATAAGCCAACCCTGCACCGAATTAGGCCCAGCTCATTTCGGTATTATCTATGATGCAGGGAAACTTCTAGCTATAGATGTTTTCTTGTGTAAAATTATATTTTATAAGACGTCACTCTATATGTTTCCTAGTTTCCATTTCTGTGCAACAGAGGGTATTATTATTAGTTTACACGTACTATTTCATCATCAAGTTTATAATCTACAAAAAGGGCATAGTAAATATCAGGAGCTGAACTCTTAAATATTGAAGCATTAAATAACTATGAAATTACAAGAAATATGCAAAACTAGAAATATACCCGTGCTATGGTTAAAAAAAATTGAAAGAATATATATATATAATTTAAAAAAGTAAAATAAAGTAAAATTGAGAAAAAATATATATAATTTATAGATCCTTGAATGAAATTTTTTTTTATTATGCTATTAAATAACTTGTTATTTTATTAAAATCTATGAATAAATAATTTATTTTAAATAATTAAGAGTGTATAAATCTTCAACTTATCATATTATTAATTCTATAATTAATCAATTATATTTAACCTACTTTAGTTTAATACAAAATTTTTAGTTTTTAAATATAAAATAATAACTGCCTATATTATTAAAATTTATAAATTATGCAATTTATTTATATCATTAAAAGTTATATAAACGGTTACTTAACACATTATTAATTCTTTAACGTTATATTAATTAATTACATTTAAGATGGTTTAATTCAGTCATAAATTAATTTATTTTCAAATAAATATAAAAATAAACAATTAAGTCATACACATGTCATTACTTTGAAATCCTACATGGCAATACCAAGGAATATCATGTTAAATAATCTCTAAAAAAGGAGACAAAAAAAGTTTGAGTAAAAACTACTGACTCCATTAGTGAAAATAATTGAAATGTAGACAGTTCCGAACTTTTAAAAAAAACGAATAATATATTTAAAAGTAGGGACCAATGCACGTTTACCAAGAATACAGAAGAATATAGTGATACAGCTTATATATCTAAAAAAGCCAAAATATTTTTTGAGGGTAAATAATTCAAAAAAAAAAAAAAAAAGTACATTACTATACCATTTAAGAAAAATAAATAAATTGGAACGTTTAAATAGGAAACGTTAAAAATACATTAACATGGAGCTCATCGCCATTTATTCACATGGGAATTGGGTCTTGGGCAAAGATAAAAAGAAGCAATTGGAATATACCATTGAAAAGAAATATTCAAAGTGGGGAATATGGATATTATTATTTTGTCATGTATTCAGTGTATTCTTGCTTGATAAGAAGTGTAATTTCGTCCAAATAAAAATATCTGCTTCATTCTCAACAACATCGTTACACTTAATTTAGTTTATTAGGATTTTGTGTTTTTTCTAATTATCAATATTGTCATGTAAGATTTGGAAGTATTTGCACACACACATATATATATATATATATATATATATATATATATATATATATATATATATATCCTAACACAGCTCAATTAGTAGTTTATGGTTTATAGAGAAACGTTTAAATAGGAACATTGACGGTTGTTAGAGAAAATATTTATTACTTTATAAATTTGAAAATAAACATTTGGTATAAAGTAATATATTAATACATTAATTGAATAATTCATTGTTATTAAATTTTATCATTTTTTAAAAACTAATAATTACTTAAAGCCATTAATATATTAAATAACCAAACCAAACTAAAAACAGTAATTCAAAATAAATCCAAACTAAACCAATACATCAATACATTGAATAATCAAATCAAACCAAACCAAAACACTAATTCAAAATAAATTCAAACAAATTCAAACCAAATGAAATCGAGCCGATACATTAATACATTAAATAATCAAATTAAACCATGTCAAGTGGAAGCTTAATTGGAGGAATATGCCACATGCCAACTTTCTAGAGAAAAAAAAAAATACTTGCTTTATATATATATATATATATATATATATATATATATTCTTTGTTTTATGGAAGATCTTTTGTGAAAAAAAAAAAAAAAGGAAATGGATGAGTTTAATTTCTAAATTTTTTATAATTAATTATAAATAATCAATGTGATTAAGACCCTTATACTTACCTCTATTATTCATTGGAAATAATATTTATTTAATTTAGTTGTATTTTGTAACACAACACTTTGATTATTGCGCTATTAATCCTATAAATGTGTGACATTGACATCCACATTCACTACTTAGTGAGAACATGTAGCACTCCCCATGATAGGCATATATAAAATGAACTCCACCAACAATTTATATTTATCTAATTTCTGACTAAAATTACAGTACGATCTCTAAATTTTCAAAATATAACTAGTTCGTCCCTGTGTTTTTTAAAATATATTAATTTATTCTTATATTTTGCTTCTGTTGCACTATTAAGTCATTATGTTCGATTTTTGCATCTTTTCAGTTAAATCAATAAGAAAACACAAATGTCAAAGGAGAGATACTAAAATATTATACAAGAAAAATTACAATGCAATCCCTAATAGTTTGAAAAATACAATAAGTCTATCTCTGTGTTTTTAAAAATAAAAGGGGTATTTTCGTCATTTTATAAGGAACTTAATGAGAAAGGTACAAAATTGGACGAAAGGATTTTATAATATGATAGAAGCAAAATATAAGGACAAATTAATATATTTCCTAAAAGATAGGAACTTACTAGTTGAATTTCACAAACTATATGAATCATACTGTAATTTTTCCTAATATTTACAATAGCTTTTGAGAAAACATTTATCAATTGTTTAACACTCAAACGTTAACGTTTTGCACAGATCTTCCATCAATTCTTTTTTCTTCGAATTCAGCTAATTAAATAACTAATGTCATTTTTTATTATTTTTAATTTAAATCGCTATATTATAACAGCTAAGTAGCACAACTTTTATATCCACTCCCATGAACTATGATTTTTTTGCAATATGAGATTAGAACACATTCTCTCCAAGAAGGTATAGTCTCTTATTCATTTTCTAACAATAAAAGTTTGAATATGAGATTTTCAAGTTAAAATCTAAATGTTAGTAATAACATTTTTAAGGTCTTAGGAAGTGCTGAGTGCATTTGCATTTTAAGAATTATATTTTTCTTGCAAATATTGTTTAGTTTTACATATACGTTTCTATTTTTTCTTCTTCTCCCACAATTTAGTTTGGAAAAGGTCACCAGCTAGATAGCCTCCTATTGGAGGATTTATAACCAGTTAATTTGGTGACAAGATAAGCTTTTGATGTTGAATTTGAATAAACGGTTGCTCTCCATGTTATAAAGCTTTATTGTCTTTTTTTTTTTTTTTTTTTTTTTTTTTTTTTTTTTTTTTCAAATCACAAGTAATTAACAATTGATGGGATCCACGAATCATAATTTATACTATCTGTGTTCTATAATATTTATCTCTGTTTCACAATACTTGTAACATTTGAAATTTCGCGTTCTTTAAGAAAACCATTAAATTTATTTAAGTTACAATAAATTATTGAATAAATTCACTATATTATCATTAATTTAATACTAATTTTCTAAAAAAATAATTAAATTGAAGTAATAATTGTTGGTCATATGCAAAAGGTAAACATGGAAAAAAATATGGGAAAATTATTATTTCGTCCCTGATGTTTGTCATAATTATTTAAGTAGTCCCCGACATTTAACATATATTTATAACATCCCTAAGGTTTGCCACCGTCATATTAATTGGTCATTCTGTAAAAAAAAATACACTTTTTCCGTTAATTTTGAGAAGAAAAGACAAAATTATCCTTTGAAAAAATAATTATTTCGTCCCTGAGGTTTGCCATAATTATTAAATAGTCCCCGACATTTATACAAATATTTATAACGTCCTTGAGGTTTACTTCCGTCATATTAATTGGTCCTTCCATAAAAAAAAAAAAAATTTTTTTTCGTTAATTTTGAGTAGAAAAGACGAAATTATCCTTTATAAATTTTCATTGACATTATTATTAATCCCTTTCCTCTAAAATACCTAAAACTCACATTTTTACCATCTTCCTCAACCCAATGCGGTCTTCATTGCCACCACCATGTCAATGAAAACTATCATCTCCATAGCCAGATCACCACCAAAACTAAAACCGAACATCCAAACTCAATCAAGCCATCATCACCCTTCATCCATTTATCTCTCTCTCCTTGATTAGAGGATTTAGGGTAGTTTGGTAATTCTATTAAAAATTAACAGCAAAAAGTGTGTTTTTTGGACGGAAGGACTAAGTAATATGACGGAAGTAACCTCAGGGACGTTATAAATATTTGTATAAATGGCGGGGACTACTTAAATAATTATGACAAACTTCAGCGACGAAATAATTATTTTCCCTTTTAGTTTTGTTGGTGATCTGGTTATGGAGATACTTGACAGAGACACGGTGGTGTCAATGAAGACCGCGTTGGGTTGAGGAAGGTGGTGAAAATTTGAGTTTTAAGTATTTTAGAGGAAAGGGATTGACAATAATGTCAATTCAAACTTCTAAAGGATAGTTTCGTCTTTTCCGCTCAAAATTAACGGAAAAAATGTATTTTTTTATGAAAGGACCAATTAATATAATGGAAGTAAACCTCAGGGATGTTATAAATATTTGTATAAATATCGGGGACTACTTAATAATTATGGCAAACCTCAGAGACGAAATAATTATTTTTTCAAAGGATAATTTCGTCTTTTCCTCTCAAAATTAACGGAAAAAGTGTATTTTTTTTTACGGAAGGACCAATTAATATAATAGAAGTAAACCTCAGGGATGTTATAAATATTTGTATAAATATCGGGGACTACTTAATAATTATGGCAAACCTCAGAGACGAAATAATTATTTTTTCAAAGGATAATTTCGTCTTTTCCTCTCAAAATTAACGGAAAAAGTGTATTTTTTTTTACGGAAGGACCAATTAATATGATGGTGGCAAACTTCAAGGACATTATAAATATATGTATAAATGTTGAGGACTACTTAAATAATTATGGCAAACCTCAGGGACGAAATAATAATTTTCCCAAAAAATATTTATTACTCATTGAAACTACAAATATGACACGTATTTTGGAACAAGCTATTTTCTCAAATGTGACAAGTATTATGTAACAGAGGTAGTAATTGTCAACCAGATATCATCTGGTTGGTTTTCTCCTAAGTGTGAGGAGTGAGAGCCTTAAATTCGAGTTCTCCCAATCACGAGTTTCCACCAATTTAGAGTCTGCTCGGCAAAATTAGCTGTTTTAGTAGCTTAGCTATTAGCTGTTTTAATAGCTTTTCATAAAATGCTAAAAGTTAAACGTTACATGAGTTAACTTTTTATTTAACCTCTAAAATTTAGTTTAAACGTTATGTTACCGAATATTGTAAAAAATAGCGTTTAGTATTTTAACTGATCAAAACACTAAAATCTACTTAAAAAAAGCTGTTACTGAATACAACATAGTGAGTCAAGGGAAGAGTTATACGGTTATGTATTCGATCGTATTTTTTTGACTCATTAGACCTCTTAATTAATTTTCTAGTAAATTAATGGTAGGGGATGCATATGAAAGATAAATATAAAATTTTTTTAAAAAAAAAAAATCAAGAAAAGGAATTAGAAACGAACAAACATGGAGCTCATCGCCATTTATTCACATGGGAATTGGGTCTTGGGCAAAGTTAAAAAGAAGCAATTGGAATATACCATTGAAAAGAAATATTCAAAGTGGGGAATATGGATATTATTATTTTGTCATGTATTCAGTGTATTCTTGCTTGATAAGAAGCGTAATTTCGTCCAAATAAAAATATCTGCTTCATTCTCAACAACATCGTTACACTTAATTTAGTTTATTAGGATTTTGTTTTTTCTAATTATCAATATTGTCATGTAAGATTTGGAAGTATTTGCATATATATATATATATATATATATATATATATATATATATATATATATATATATATATATATATCCTAATACAGCTCAATTAGTAGTTTATGGTTTACAGAGAAATGTTTAAATAGGAAACCTTAAAAATACATTAACGGTCATTAGAGAAAATGTTTGTTACTTTACAAATTTAAAAATAAACATTTGGTACAGAACAATACATTAATATATTAATTGAATAATTCATTGTTATTAAACTTTATCATTTTTTAAAAACTAATAATTACTTAAAGTTATTAATACATTAAATAACCAAACCAAACCAAAAACAGTAATTCAAAATAAATCCAAACTAAACCAATACATTGAATAATCAAATCAAATCAAACCAAAAACAGTAATTCAAAAATAAATCCCTAAAATATTATATAAGAAAAATTACAATGCAATCCCTAATAGTTTTTTTTTTTTTTTTGATAATTTGGAAAGTTTTGAGATAAATTTTAGATCTCCATCCAAGCAAGTTCGAGTTGGTATATAATCTTAATCCTCCTACGCATATTTGCGTATATTTATATAGCATTCAACATATATATATATATATATATCTTCGTTCTCTCTCTATATATAGCATTGAACACTTCCTTCTTTTATGATAATGAAATGTCCATAATGGAAATAAAATTTTCATTTTTCTAATTTTATTGTCCTAACTGTGCTTCTCTTTTGTCCTGTCTCTTTCTCTCTAATGCTCTTTCCCAGTTGCTGCTTTGTTGAAGACATTACAAGTACACATTGTAAGAGTTCAAGTGAGAAAATTTGAAGAGTTTAGCTACAAACAAAGAAAAACAGAGCAGGAAAACAATATCAATTTCTGAAACAGAGTTTAAAAGAAAAAGTAAAAAGATAATATGGGTTTCTGGACACTCTTTGAAGTGGCTTCCATGCCAATTCTACAAGTATTACTTACTGGTATATTGGGAGCTTTTATGGCTACTAGTTACTGCAATATTCTTACTACTGATGCTCGAAAATCATTGAACAAGGTACCATATTAAGTCTTATGTGAATCTTCTTTTTCTTTTTTTATTTTTCCTCTTCCAATATGAGAATTCCTTTTGGCAACGCAGATTGTTTTCATAGTCTTTACACCCTCTCTCATGTTTGCTAGTCTGGCTAAAACTGTGACTTTCCAAGACGTCATTTCATGGTAGGCTATATCCAATTGAATCTTCAGTATTTTTCTTTTAAATTTCTGATATCTGCAATGTGGAAAGTTAACCATGGTAATATATATAAAAAATTAGTTCTAGCCCTCCATTAAGATCAGAATTTTGATATAAAGAGTTAATCTTGATTTGTTCATTAGGTGGTTTATGCCTGTTAACATTGGACTCACCTTATTGATTGGAGGGATTCTTGGATGGATTGTTGTTAAATTACTGAAACCACAACCTCATCTTGAAGGACTTGTTATTGCTACATGTTCATCAGGTAAATTTTTAGTACAATTAATTTGATTCCAGGATTTTTCTTGCATAAATGCTTGTAAATTTATAAATGTTCTTTAAATCAGGAAATTTGGGAAATCTACTTCTGATAGTTATTCCTGCAATCTGTAATGAGGATGGAAGTCCATTTGATCGTGACACCTGCAGATCTGTTGGACTCTCATACGCATCTTTCTATATGGCGGTAATGCATAGGAAGTGTAAATTATATTTCTGAAATGTGAAAATGTCATCATGATTTCTATTTTTAGTTTTGACTCGTGCTATGTGCAGCTTGGTGATTTCTTCATCTGGACTTATACTTACAGTCTGATACGATCTTCTGCTGCGAAATTGAAAGTAATTGAAGCAGCTGAGGAGATTACAAAAGCACCTAACAACGATTTAGAAGCTAGTCAAGAAACTCACCTTCTCAAGCAAGAAGACAAAGAACATGCTGCAAAATCTGTGGATGATACAGAAACAGAAGCTGTAAGTATCCTCTGGATTTTGCATACTTACTGTGTGTCCTAAATCACTATCATGACCGCGTAATGGCTGTGATTCAGAATGTCATAACCTATGATATGCAAAGACATAGTGAAAAAAATTGTATATGTTGAACCTTTTAGGTTGTTTCCCAAGAACATGGAAAAGGAGTAGCATTCTTGAATAAATTGCTAGGATCTCTTCTCAAGATTTTGGAGGAGCTCTTGGCGCCGCCCACGCTCGCTGCAGTGAGTTTCCTCAACATGTCACATATATTTATTGATTTCCAATTATATATATGTATGTATAGCTTTTAACTATTTTTTTTAAACAGATTTTGGGATTCATCTTTGGAGCAATTACATTCCTCAGAAAACTAATAGTTGGTGATAATGCTCCTCTTCGTGTAATTCAATACTACATCACATTACTTGGGTATGCATTATCATCTTTAATATAATTCCTCGATTTGATTCGATCCGATCATTTTGTTTTAAGTAATCTGAAAAAATGAGAAACAACCTTTATTGTAGAGAAGGAACAATACCTTGTATAACACTTATTCTTGGAGGCAACCTTATTCAAGGTAACAAGATAAGAACTTATTTTCAAAAAATCATAGCAAGAAAACCAAATCTAACTATGCTTTTATAAATCGAAAAGGATTACGCTCATCAAGACTGAAGCCATGGATCATAGTTTCTGTTCTATTTGTTCGATATGTGATGCTTCCTGCAATTGGTCTATGGCTTGTTAAAGGAGCAGCTAAATTTGGATTCCTTCCATCAGAACCATTATATCAGTATGTTCTGATGATTCAATATACATTGCCACCTGCTATGAATATTGGTAAGGAATTATAAAATATCAACCATAGCTACATGTTATTATATAAATAAATTTTTTGAAATGTTAAGGTTATTTTTGAAAATGAAATGCAGGTACTATGACCCAGCTGTTTAATGTGGGTCAAGAAGAATGTTCAGTTCTCTTCCTATGGACATACTTAGGTGCAGCACTAGCACTTGCTGTCTGGTCAACAGTCTTCATGTGGATATTGTCCTGAGGAAAGCTATTTTTTCATAGAAAATGAAAACCACTATTATATCAGTATAGGAGAAAAAGCCTAAAAGAATTCCATTAATTGGGATTTGTTTCATTTCTTATTTTTCCTAGTTTTTATGCATTGCTTGATTTGTAGTGATTGTTTGTAAAATGCTTACATATAGCTTCACAAAAATTTTTTTTTTAAAAGAAAAAATCAGATTTGGATGTGATGATTATGATTTTCTAGTCATTATCATTTTTTTATTGGAGTTTTTAAATTGAATTTTTTATGCATGGCTTCTAAATTAAGCCATACACAAAAGATCACAAAATTGTTATTTGAGATAGATTTTGAGATATATTTACAATTTTGTTTGAAAAGGAAGCAAGTAAATCCCAAAAGAACCAAGAAAGGGAAGAAAACATGAACTTACTCATTTTCATTATTTTCTTTATTGTTTTAAACTTTTTAGAAATTTTTGGATTGAACATTATATTTTGTGCATGGCTTATAAATGAAGTCTAGAGAATTGTCATCTGAGCTACATTCAAATATTTGCTTAGCTTAAAATGTTTGTTTGGAGACAGAACAACAAAACAATTCTTTAAACACACAATTCTAAAACCTTAAATTCCCTTTGACTTTTCACATATTGAGCATTGTTCAAGTGAAAATGAGGATGGACATGTTTTGATGCTGATGGGCGAAAGTAAAAAGGCACAGCTTCCAACTCTGTTTTTATTATTTAATATTTTGGACTTCAAACAGTAAAGCAGAGACCCACTGTTCAAACTAAATGGCATGGCAGGGTAATAGCTTCACTGTTTCAAAATCAGGGAACAACTCTAGACCTAAGAGACAATGCCATGGACATTTTAGGTAAGTGTAAGTTCGAGTTTTGGGCGGTTGGGCTGAGGCTCCACAACCTTCAAGTGAATTTTGACTGACTGCAAAATACCATAAGACACACTACCATCCATCTTCTTGATTTTCTGTTGCTGCTCATCCACAAACCATTCCCCACCTCCTTTCTCACTCCTAGCTGTCAAGTAGACTGGTCCTTCTATGCCATACCTGTGGAAAGTGATTGTCAATCCCCGCTTCATAACGTGTCATTATGTTGGATTTTTGCATCTTTTCAGTTAAGTCAATAAGAAAACACAAAGGTTAAAGGAGAGATACTAAAATATTATACAAGAAAAATTACAATGCAATCCCTAATAGTTTGAAAAATACAATAAGTCTATCTCTGTGTATTTAAAAATAAAATGGGTATTTTCGTCATTTCATAAGATACTTAACGAGAAAGACACAAAAATTGGACGAAATGACCTTATAATCCAATAGAAGCAAAATATAAGGACAAATTAGTATATTTTTTAAAAGACAGAAATAGACTAAGGGCGATTTCCATTTCAGTCATTTTATTTAATTCAACGATTGATCAAAAAAATTTTTTCAAATTTTAATAAATAATAAATTACAGGAACTTAGATCAACCAAAACCAAAGACTTCTATTTCTATGACTAGCAAGATTGGAGAAAAGGAATCATAATTAGTGCGAAAAAAGACCTTGATCACTATTCCAATGTGCCGGTTGTATTTCGCAAACTACATAGATCATACTGTAATTTTTCTTAGTATTTACAATAGCTTTTGAGAAAACATTTATCAAATGTTTAACCCTCAAATGTTAACGTTTTACACAGATCCTCCATCATTCTTTTTTCTCCGATTCAGCTAATTAAATAACTAATATCATTTTTTATCATTTTTAATTTAAATCGCTATATTCTAACATCTAAGTAGCACAACTTTTATATCCACTCCCATGAATTATGATTTTTATGCGATATGAGATTTTCAAGTTAAAATCTAAATGTTAATAATGACATTTTTAAGGTCTTAGGAAGTGCTGAGTGCTTGTCCATTTTAAGAATTGTATTTTTTTAGCAAATATTGATTAGTTTTACATATACGTTTCTATTTTTTCTTCGTCTCCCATAATTTAGTTTGGAAAACTTGACCAGCTGGATAGCCTCCTATTGGAGGATTTATAACCAGTTAATTTGGTGACAAGATAAGCTTTTGATGTTGAATTTGAATCAACGGTTGCTCTCCATGTTATAAAGCTTTATTGTTTTTTTCTTTTTTTTTTTTTTTCCAAATCACAACTAATTAATAGTTGATGGGATCCACGAATTATTTGTACTTATTATATTTGAAATTTCACGTTCCTTAAAAAAACCATTAAATTTATCTAAGTTACAATAAATTATTGAGTAAATTCACTATATTTACCCTTAATTTAATACTAATTCTTTAAAAAAAACCATTAAATTGAAGTAATAATTATTGGTCATATTCAAAAGGTAAACATGGAAAAAAAATATTTATTATTCCTTGAAACCACAAATATGATAAGTATTTTGGAACAAACTACTTTCTCAAATGTATGAAACAGAGATAGTAATTGTCAACCAGATATCATCTGGTTGGTTTTCTCCCAAATGTGAGGAGTGAGAGCATTAAATTCGAGTCTTCTCAATCACGAGTTTTCACTAATTTAAAGTCTGCTCGATAAGATTAGTTGTTTAGAAGCTCTTAGCTATTTGTTGTTTTAATAGCTTTTCATAAAACGTTAAAAGTTAAACGTTACATGAGTTAACTTTTTATTTAACTTCTAAAATTTAGTTTAAACGTTATGTTACCTAGCATTATAAAAAATAACGTTTAGTATTTTTACCGATCAAAACACTAAAATCTATTTATAAAACTGTTACCGAACACAACTTTGGTGAGTTAAGGGGAGGCTTATACTGTGTTATGTATTTGATCATATTTTTTTGAGTCGTTAAACCTCTTTCTAATAAATTAATAGCAGGGGATGCATAAGAAAGCTAAATATAAATTTTTTAAAAAAAAAAATTAAGAAAAGGAATTAGAAACGAACAAACATGGAGCTCATCACCATTTATTCACATGGGAATTGGTCTTTGGCAAAGTGAAAAAGAAGCAATTGGAATATACCATTGAAAAGAAAGAAGCAAAGTGGGGAATATGGATGCATTATTGATGCCAAATTGGACACATTATTATTATTATTATTTTGTTTTTTCTAATTATCAATATTGTCATGTAAGATTTGGAAGTATTTGCATATATATATATATATATATATATATCCTAACACGGCTCAATTAGGAGTTTATGGTTTATAGAGACCCGACTCTTTGGGAGTTTGTAAAAGCAAACTTGAATTTGATGTGTCTTTGAATGGCTACCATGTTTTATTTCTACATATGCAAAAATGAAATAATTCAGACACATTTGGCTCTTCCAAAATTATTGTAGTATGCATTTCCCCACCACTTTTCTTTTGATTTTCCCTATTCTTGCTCATGCATATAAGATTGACCATTGGGTTTTTTTTTTTTTTTGTTTCTTTTTTCTTTTTCTTTAAATATAAAGAGAGTAACAAAACTTCCGTTCTGTTCGATGTATTTAAACCCAAAATGTGGAATTTATTTTAAATAAATTTTAAATAGAATTCACTTGTAAATAAATTTCTCATGTTTAACCCGATTGGGGATAACTCAGTAGCAAAGAGCACTTACGGAGTTGATTATCATAACTTAAGCCATGGATTTGATCCTCCGCAATGCAAATTTCCTAGGGCCAGCATCTTTGCCTTCAAGGGGATCAAGGATTAGTCAAGTTTGTGGATCATTAAAATGAACACAGGCTTGCATACCTCGTGCAAGTGTATAAATAAAAAAAATTGTCATGTTTGGAATAAATTCAAAAATTGAAAATTCAATTGCTTTTTTATTTACAATACCTTTAGTATATATAATAACTTTAGAAGAATAGATGAACGTAGAATTTTATTATAAAATTTTGAAGACATTCTCAGTCTGTGTTGTGTGTACAACATCTGATCTTTTAGCCACTATGATAAAAGTTTTTATTCAGGTTTATGCTTAATGAAAGTGAAAGTATTTCGCTATCCAGTTAACTAAAATCAATTTACCATGCATCAGTAATTTTTCATGGATCTGTTTTGGTCTGTGCAAGAGGTTGCCACATGCATTAAAATTGAGTCTGAATCATCTGATTGATACGCATATATGCAGATCAGCAAGGCACTAGCTGGAACTGACAGAAAAGGTTTGATGAGGAAACTGCCGAAGTTCATATATGACGAGGAAAAGGCATTGGAGGTCAGAACTTGTTTCACGATTTATCATACATATAAACCATGTTCATTATCATTAATCATTGCATGCAAGAAGGCTAAGTTTATTGAAATAGAGTTTAGGTTTATAACGGGGAGTTATAAGAGTGACTGAGGTTGGAATAAGATGATTTAAAAAATGAGTATGCTCAGGCATACATCACTTCTAGTGAATGCATGGGGACATGGATTGTGGCCCTCCATTTTCATATCAATAGACAAGGTGTTTAGCCGCAGACTTCCTAGTTTTTGGTCTTTGATTAGTTACACCTTTTAAAAAACAAACCAAAAGAAAACATGTCATCTTGCCTTCATGGTTCAAAGCACAGTTTGCATTTGAAAACTTATTCGGTTATGATATTATGACAACAGAAGACTCGCAAAGTACTGGCCGAGAAGATTGCACAGTTGAATTCTGCAATAGATGAGGTTTCTGCTCAGTTGCATGCAGAGGATACCCCAAATGGAACTGCAGTGAATTCTGATGAGATCCAAGCTTCTACATAAGAAACATATTTGTTGAGATTTCAAAAACAAACTGAAAAATGAAAAAACAGAAGGTTTTTACTTGTGATCAGCACTAGGATATAATGTCTCAAGAATTTTATTCTCTCAAACCTTTTCTGTTTTTCCTGTGTTCTTGGTTTTGGTTGAAGGTTATTGATCAGAAAATGTTAATGATAATGTTTTTGTGATCAACTTGCGGGTAAGGCCAAAAGTCATGTCTAAGGTTTGTTTTTTGGACATAAGCCCACCCTGCACCGAATTAGGCCCAGCTCATTTCGGTGTTACCTATGATGCATGGAAACTTCTAGCTATAGATGTTATGGCCTGTCCATTTCCTCGTATAAAATACTGTTTTCTTGTGTAACATTGTATTTTAAACGTGGTTCCTCTATGTTTCTTAGTTTCCATTTCTGTGCAACATAGGTTATTATTATTAGTTTACACAAACTATTTCATCATCAAGTTTATAATCTACAAAAAGGGCATAGTTAAAATAACTATGAAATTACAAGAAATATACAAAACTAGCTATATACCGTGATAGCACGGTTAAAATAAAGTAAAATTGAGAATATATATATATATATATATATATATAGATTTTTGAATGAAAATTTTTTTATTATGCTATTAAAAAATATTATAAAGATATCAGTAGTAAAAAAAAATATAGTGTGATTTTTAATTATTAAAGTAAAAATTAGTAGATAGACATGTGCTAAGGAATATTGATTAAAAATATTGAAATTGATAGAGATAAATAAGAAAAAGCTAAATGAAAGGTGGTATAATTCATTAATTTGATTTATTTTAAAATTAATGTAAAAAATAATTAACTGGTTATTTTATTAACATTCATGAATAAATAATTTATTTTAAATAATTAAGAGTTGTATAAATCTTCAACTTATCATATTATTAATACTATAATTAATAAATTATATTTAATATACTTTAGTTTAATACAAAATCTTTAATTTTTAAATATAAAATAATAACTGTCCATATCATTAACATTTATAAATTATATAATTTATTTATATCATTAAAAGTTATATAAATTGTTATTTAACACATTATTAATTCTCTAACATAATATTAATCAATTACATTTAAGACGGTTTAATTCAATCATAAATTAATTTATTTTCAAATAAATATAAAAACAAACAATTAAGTCATACATCTATCATTAATTTGAAATCCTACATGGCAATACCAAGAAAAATTTTGCCTGTTATATATATATATATATATATATATATATATATATATATATATATATATATATTTAATAGTTTACGGGCATTCTAACAAAAACATATTAAATAATCTTTAAAAAAGGAGAAAAAAAAAATTTTTTTTGAGTAAGAACTAGTAACTCTGTTAGTGGAAATAGTTGAAATGTCGAAAATTCTGAATTTTAAAAAAGAAAAAAATAATATATTTAAAAGCAGGGACAAATACACATTTGCCAAGAATACAGAAGAATATAGTGATACAATCTATATATAGTATTTCTAAAAAAGCTAAAGTGTTTTTTGAGGCTAAATAATTTAAAATTAAAAAAAAAGGTGCATTACTACACCATTTAAGAAAAATAAATAAATGGAAACCTTTAGATAGGAAAAGTTAAAAATACATTAACGGTTGTTACAGGAAATGTTTGTTACTTCACAAATTTGAGAGTAAACATTTGTTACAAAACAATACATTAATACATTAATTGAATAATTTATTGTTATTAAATTTTATCATTTTTTAAAAACTAATAATTAAATAATTACTTAGAGCCATTAATACATTAAATAACTAAACCAAACCAAAAACACTAATTCAAAATAAATCCAAACCAAACTAATATATTAACACATTAAATAATCAAATCAAAACAAACCAAACCAAAATACTAATTCAAAATAAATTCAAACTAAATCAAACCAAGCCGATACATTAATACATTAAATAAATACATTAATACATTAAATAATCAAATCAAACCATGCCAAGTAGAAGCCTAATTAGAGGAATATGCCACATGTCAACTTTCTAAGGAAAAAAAAAATACTTGCTTTATATATATATATATTGATTCTTTATTTTATGGAAGATCTTTTGTGACAAAAAAAAAAAAAAAAAAAAAAAAAAGAAATGGATGAGTTTAATTTCTAAATTTTTTATAAATAATCAATGTGATTAAAGCCCTTATACTTTTTATAATTAATTATAAATTAATACTCTATTATTCATTGGAAATAATATTTATTTAATTTAGTTGTATTTTCTAACACAACTCTTTGATTATTGAGCTATTAATCCTATATACGTGAGACATTGACATCCACATTCACTACTTAGTGAGTACATGTAGCACTCCCATGATAGGCATATATAAAATGAACTCCACCAACAATTTATATTTATCTAATTTCTGAATAAAGCCCAAGCAGCTTTGACCAAATTAAAATTTTATCTCTATTAGTTGTACGCATAGTATTTAGGAAAAATTACAGTACGATCTCTAAATTTGCAAAATATAACTAGTTCGTCCCTGTATTTTTTAAAATATTTTAATTTATTCTTCTATTTTGCTTCCGTTGCACTATTAGGTCATTATGTTCGATTTTTGCATCTTTTCAGTTAAGTCAATAAGAAAACACAAATGTCAAAAGAGGGATACTAAAATATTATACAAGAAAAATTACAATGCAATCCCTAATAGTTTGAAAAATACAATAAGTCTATCTCTGTGTTTTTAAAAATAAAGGGGTATTTTCGTCATTTCATAAGATACTTAACGAGAAAGATACAAAAATTGGACAAATGACCTTATAATCTAATAGAAGCAAAATATAAGGACAAATTAGTATATTTCCTAAAAGACAGGAACAGACTAGTTGTATTTCACAAACTACATGGATCATACTATAATTTTTCCTAGTATTTACAATAGCTTTTGAGAAAACATTTATCAAATGTTTAACACTCAAACGTTAACGTTTTACACAGATCCTCCATCATTCTTTTTTCTCCGATTCAGCTAATTAAATAACTAATATAATTTTTTATCATTTTTAATTTAAATCGCTATATTATAACAGCTAAGTAGCACAACTTTTATATCCACTCCCATGAACTATGATTTTTTTGCAATATGAGATTTTTCAAGTTAAAATCAAAATGTTAATAATGACATTTTTAAGGTCTTAGGAAGTGCTGAGTGCATGTCCATTTAGTTTGGAAAACGTGACCAGCTGGATAGCCTCCTATTGGAGGATTTATAACCGGTTAATTTGGTGACAAGATAAGCTTTTGATGTTGAATTTGAATCAACGGTTGCTCTCCATGTTATAAAGCTTTATTGTTTTTTTTTTTTTTTTCCAAATCACCACTAATTAATAAGTGATGGGATCCACGAATCATTTGTACTATCTCTATTCCATAATACTTGTCATATTTGAAATTTCGCTTTCCTTAAGAAAACATTAAATTTATCTAAATTACAATAAATTATTGAGTAAATTCACTATATTTATCCTTAATTTAATACTAATTCTCTAAAAAAACCATTAAATTGAAGTAATAATTATTGGTCATATTCAAAAGGTAAACATGGAAAAAAATATTTATTATTCCTTGAAACCACAAATATGACAAGTATTTTGGAACAAACTATTTTCTTAAATGTGACAAGTATTATGGAACATAGACAGTAATTGTCAACCAGATATCATCTGGTTGATTTTCTCTCAAATGTGAGGAGTGACAGCATTAAATTTGAGTCCTCTCCATCATGAATTTTCACCAATTTAGAGTCTGTTCGGTAAAATTAGCTATTTTAGAAGCTCTTAGCCATTAGTTGTTTTAATAGCTTTTCATAAAACGCTAAAAGTTAAATGCTACATCAGTTAACTTTTTATTTAACCTCTAAAATTTAGTTTAAACGTTATGTTACCGAACAATATAAAAAATAACGTTTGGTATTTTGACCGATCAAAACACTAAAATCTACTAACAAAGCTCTTACCGAACACAACATTGGTGAGTTAAGGGGAGGCTTATACTGTGTTATGTATTTGATCATATTTTTTTGAGTCGTTAAACCTCTTTCTAATAAATTAATAGCAGGGGATGCATAAGAAAGCTAAATATAAATTTTTTAAAAAAAAAATTAAGAAAAGGAATTAGAAACGAACAAACATGGAGCTCATCACCATTTATTCACATGGGAATTGGTCTTTGGCAAAGTGAAAAAGAAGCAATTGGAATATACCATTGAAAAGAAAGAAGCAAAGTGGGGAATATGGATGCATTATTGATGCCAAATTGGACACATTATTATTATTATTATTTTGTTTTTTCTAATTATCAATATTGTCATGTAAGATTTGGAAGTATTTGCATATATATATATATATATATATATATCCTAACACGGCTCAATTAGGAGTTTATGGTTTATAGAGACCCGACTCTTTGGGAGTTTGTAAAAGCAAACTTGAATTTGATGTGTCTTTGAATGGCTACCATGTTCTATTTCTACATATGCAAAAATGAAATAATTCAGACACATTTGGCTCTTCCAAAATTATTGTAGTATGCATTTCCCCACCACTTTTCTTCTGATTTTCCCTATTCTTGCTCATGCATATAAGATTGACCATTGGGGTTTTTTTTTTTTTTTTTTTTTTTCTTTTGTCTTTTTTAAATATAAAGAGAGGAACAAAACCTCACTTCTGTTCGATATATTTAAACCCAAAATGTGGAATTTATTTAAAATAAATTCTAGATAGAATTCACTTGTAAATAAATTTCTCATGTTTAATCTGATTGGAAGTAACTCAGTAGCAAAGAGTACTTGCGGGATTAATCATCATAACTTAGGCCATGAGTTTAATCCTCCACAACGCAAATTTCCTAAGGCCAGCCCCTTTGCCTCCAAGGGGGAGTAATGATTAGTCAAGTTTATAGATCGTTAAAAAAATTGTCATATTTGGAATAAATTAAAAAATTGAAAATTCAATTGCTTTTTTATTTACAATACCTTTAGTATAATAACTTTAGAAGTATAGATGAAGCAGAATATTATTATAAAATTTTGAGTTATTTAAGTTTGTGAAATTTATTTGGAAATTTCATATTTTTTTGGTATAATTTGATTTAGTTATATTTAAATCTATATAATTGAATTCTTTATTTTTTTCGTACCAAACACAAAAGTTTAAATTTATAAACGAATTCCGCAAAATTTTATTTATTTCAAACAAGGGCACGAACAAAATCAGAGTATGCTACACCAATAACATCATGATAAATATTTATTTAAAATTAATGAATGAATAGTTGAATATTTATTTGTAAAAAAAGTAATTGGTTTGTTATCATATTAAAAATTATTTAGAGAATATTAATTCAATTTTATTTTAAGAAAGTATGGGAAATCAATTTTGGGAGATTCGATTTCCAATAAAAAAGGATGAAAATGATAAGAAAAACAAAACCTGAGTTGGCTATCGTACCAAGTTTTTATTTTTCCTAATTAAAAATAACATGCTAAAACAGAACAAAAATTCTTTATTACAGTAAAACAACACAAAAAACAGAAGTCAACAACAATCAATCTCAACAAAGACGGCTGTTAGCTGTTAATTTAATTAATTAGGAGGACAGAATTGACACGTCAGCTTAACACCCTAGTTGCATGAACCTAAATGGCAAAACAGAAATTTTCAGATAGAAAAATACGTTTCATCTTTGATTATGGCAATGTTTCTGAGTTTTATATAAAAAAAATAGTATAAAATTACTGATTTGTTACAAATTTTTTAATAATAATATCAAGTATTATAAAAATACTTAATTAGATTAAATATAGAAATTACTGTCATTAGTGATAGAGATTTAGTTTATCTTTTAATAAATTAAAAAAATTATCTATATTCTTTTAAATAATAAATAGATAATATAAGAGTTTTCCGCTCGAAAATGATATTGACGATGGATATAAATATAAATTTCAATCATTATGTGTCAATAGAATCAATCGAGGAATATGTCGCACCACCAAAATTATTAATCGAAGATACACCATCCGCAAATCAAGATCTAAATTTTTTAACCAAATAAAATCAAATATCATACTTTTATTTTATACTAAACCCTCACAAATAACGGAAAAAAAAAAAAACCAAAGAGAAAATAGATCTGTTGGAAGAAAGCAGATTTGGATTTATTAAAAGCAAAAGATTCCAAGTAAAAGAAAAAGTGAAAAATAAAGGCTATCACTAATTAACGGCGGGAATTCCAAACTAAAATTAGAATTTGATGAAGCAAAGTGAGAAAAAGGGAAGAGAAAATTATTATTTTTTGTTATTTTTAAATTTTGAATTTCTGATAAAGTTCATTTAGTTTAAAATAACTAACAAATGTTATTATTATTATTGAATGAGAACAATCATAAAGTAAGGAGAGAGAAGGAGATAAATTTTGAAAAAAAAAATAAAAAGTTTTTAAAAAATTATAAATCTAAGTGTTTTTTGGGTTTTGACTAGTGGAGGTTGATTGGGAGCCAGCAAGTGGGAGCTGCTTGTTGCTTTGGGACATCTTGGCCTATGCTAGTGACTTACAACTGCTTGTTGCACCACAATTATAATTTTCAAAATACAAAAGAAATAATTCTTCAAGTCCTAATGAAATTCAAATCTAAGCAATAACCTTTAAGATTAATGTTAGATTACTTAATTTATTATGAGGTTAAGATGTGAGAATACTAATCAAATCAAAATGTTAACTTCAGTGTGTGTGTATATATATATATATATATTGATCCAAATTTTATTATAAGGGTTCGCCTAATTTGATTCTTTGAAATCGAACATGAGAGTTTTTCCCACATGCCTAATCTGTGTTGCCAACTGAATTATAATCCCTAAATAACTTCATGTATATTTGGTGAATGATAGAAAGACATTTTTAAAATTATCTAGTAAAGAAACTCAATTTTAGTATAAGTAAATTAGGCCGTCTTCTAATATACTAAAGTAAAATTGTTATATTGCTATAAAAATAAAGAGATACTTAAGAAGTCTTTATGTATGATGCAATACATTACGCAATTAAAGTCTATCTATTTATAATAAGTAATTAAAGATTAAGTGTCCATTTGATTCAACGGTTCATAGCAGTTGATAGTGACGATTGATGATTACTGTTTGTGTTTGGTAAAATTTTAATAGCGTTTATTGTTAATATATATAAAATGATCATTAAGGGTATAATTATTTTCTTATATTATTGTGTATAATGTATATATGTAATATATATTTTTTTAATTTAAAGTGAGTACATTATTCTTTTTATTTTAATGTATTATATAAATAAAAAGATTAAGTAAAATTTTATTAATTTGCTCCGAATTTGGAAATACGTGTATAAATAATAAATAAAAAAACATTCTTTATAATTTTTTTTTTAATAATTTGGAAAGTTTTGAGATAAATTTTAGATCTCCATCCAAGCAAGTTCGAGTTGGTATATAATCCTAATCCTCCTACGCATATTTGCGTGGATATATATATCTTCGTTCTCTTTCTATATATATAAACTCTAAAGCTTAAAGATAGGCACGATTCTAACGCCATTATCGTCTTCTTCTTCTTCTTCTTCTGCCATCTCTCTCTGTCCTCCAAGTCTCCACAATTTCTCTCCCTCTTGACTCGCTTTTTTCAACTCACCAGGTTTGTCCATCCAATCCCTTCTGCTACCTTTTTTTCCCTCTGCATATCTTTCTCTTTCCTTCTTGTTTTATATAATATAATTTTTATGTATTAAAAGCAAGCTTTTCTTGATATTCTGTATCAAATTTAATATTTATCTCATCAGGAATGAGATTTTCTTTTGAATATTCAAGATTTGAGAATGTTGAAATGAAATATTAAATATATAAAGAAACTAGCAGAATGAATCAAGAAGGCAGGATTAGAATAGAACAGTAATGTTTCATTAATTAGAATGGTTGTTGATGAGCTTTTTAGGCAGTTTAAGATGTAAAGGTTGTTTTTTTTTTTCTCAGCAAAGTGCCTTTTTTTTTTTTTCCGGAGATCGAACTTGTGTTCTCGCACTCACGGGCTTACCATCTCAACCAACGCGTTCATGGGTTTCAACTTATATTTTCCTATGTTTATTCATTAATTTTTATTATAATTTCTTTTTTATCTTAAAAGAATTTGTTGTTATTATCTTGAATAATGGAATTCAAATTCAAAGATTGGACCACATTTCCTTTCCCTCTGGAACAATCCACCAGCTAGTAGTAATGGTTTTGGCTTTTTCTTCATTATAAAGCCTTTCATTTTATTTTATTATTATTGTATATAACATTCCAAGGAAGCTATATGATGTATTTCCATTGAAAGGTTAGGCAGCAAAGAAGAAGAAGAAGAAGAACATTTACTATATTGCTAGAAAAAAGAAAGATATTACTATTCACCACTCCTTTTTAAGGTATCTATGATTAGGGGTGAGCAGATCTGGACCCAAGCACTTGCATAGCTATACTGATTCAATTCGAAATAATTCAAATTGAACTGATTTCACTCAGATTTGATCAATTATGAAATTTATTCAAACCAAATCAATTTGATTCGGTTTGATTCGGTTTGATTCGATTAGACCGAATGCTCACCTCTACCTATAATTGCCTAATTCGATTTATGGCGCTTCACCAAATTAATGAATATAGAGATTTTTTTTTAAAAAAAATTATTGTTATTTTAACTATTTTTAGTGACTGGTTAGCAATATTTTCATTTAAAAAAATTATTTATTTTTATTAATTTAATACATAAGTAGAGCAATAGGTGTATGGCAAGTTATCATATGGTTGATTACTTTTTTTATTATTTTCTAATGGTTTGATTTCAATTTCTTTTTTTCCTTCCCTAAGATTAGTTTCAGATCTAGATGGAAATGTCTAAATCAGGACTTATTTAAATTAACTATTTATAATTATTTTAAAATTTTAGTAATGGTCTTTTTATTAAAATATAAAATTATTAGTAAGAGTATCATTTTTTTTACATGTCATTATCTATTATATATATTTTAGATCTTTTCAGGTTAATATATTATTTTGCATTTTAATAAATTGATTAAATTTGTATAATAATATTATAAATAGAATGATAGTATAAAAATATTAATTAAAAAAATAGTTTTATTAGTAATTTTTTTATCTTCATAACTTTTTGAATTAATAACTTATTAGGACTTATATAAATTATCAAAATCAAAGAACTAATAATTTTCCAACTGGAAAAAAAAAAACTAATTTCTAAAGGGGAATTAAAAAAGCTACTACTAGTTAGAGTTAGAATAGAACTGTACACTTTACTATTAAAATATCATCTTTTGGCACTTTACAACTCTCAGCTCTGTACACTTAAATGCTGCCAACTTCTGGTTAGCTTCATGGTTCTTTCCTCTCCCAATTTTATGGTTTTTCTTTTGAGATTTTACATTGTCATGTCATTCAAAGTTTCAACATTTAGTGCATATATATATATATATATATATATATATATATATATATATAATTTTTGAAAGAAGGCAAGTTTTTGCAGAACAGTACACTTCCCTCTTTTATGATAATGAAAAGTCCATAATGGAAATAAAATTTTCTTTTTTCTAATTTTATTGTCCTAACTGTGCTTCTCTTTTGTCCTGTCTCTTTCTCTCTAATGCTCTTTCCCAGTTGTTGCTTTGTTGAAGACATTACAAGTACACATTGTAAGAGTTCAAGTGAGAAAATTTGAAGAGTTTAGCTACAAACAAAGAAAAACAGAGCAGGAAAACAATATCAATTTCTGAAACAGAGTTTAAAAGAAAAAATAAAAAGACAATATGGGTTTCTGGACACTCTTTGAAGTAGCTTCTATGCCAATTCTACAAGTGTTACTTATTAGTATATTGGGAGCTTTTATGGCTACTAGTTACTGCAATATTCTTACTACTGATGCTCGAAAATCATTGAACAAGGTAACATATTAAGTCTTATGTGAATCTTCTTTTTCCTTTTTCCTTTTTTCTTTTTCCACTTCCAATATGAGAATTCCTTTTGGCAACGCAGATTGTTTTCATAGTCTTTACACCCTCTCTCATGTTTGCTAGTCTCGCTAAAACTGTGACTTTCCAAGATGTCATTTCATGGTAGGCTATATCCAATTGAATCTTCAGTATTTTTCTTTTAAATTTCTGATATCTGCAATGCGAAAGTTAAACATGGTAATATATATAAAAAATTAGTTCCAGCCCTCCATTAAGCTCAGAATTTTGATATAAAGAGTTAATCTTGATTTGTTCATTAGGTGGTTTATGCCTGTTAACATTGGACTCACCTTCTTGATTGGAGGGATTCTTGGATGGATTGTTGTTAAATTACTGAAACCACAACCTCATCTTGAAGGACTTGTTATTGCTACATGTTCATCAGGTAAATTTTTAGTACAATTAATTTGATTCCAGGATTTTTCTTGCATAAATGCTTGTAAATTTATAAATGTTCTTTAAATCAGGAAATTTGGGAAATCTACTTCTGATAGTTATTCCTGCAATCTGTAATGAGGATGGAAGTCCATTTGATCGTGACACCTGCAGATCTGTTGGACTCTCATACGCATCTTTCTCTATGGCGGTAATGCATAGGAAGTGTAAATTATATTTCTGAAATGTGAAAATGTCATCATGATTTCTATTTTTGATTTTGACTCGTGCTATGTGCAGCTTGGTGGTTTCTTCATCTGGACTTATACTTACAGTCTGATACGATCTTCTGCTGCGAAATTGAAAGTGATTGAAGCAGCTGAGGAGATTACAAAAGCACCCAACAACGATTTAGAAGCTAGTCAAGAAACTCACCTTCTCAAACAAGAAGAAAAAGAACATGCTGCAAAATCTGTTGTTGATACAGAAACAGAAGCTGTAAGTATCCTCTGAATTTTGCATACATACTGTGTCCTAAATCACGATCATGACCGCGTAATGGCTGTGATTCAGAATGTCATAACCTATGATATGCAAAGACATAATGAAAAAAATTGTATATGTTGAACCTTTTAGGTTGTTTCCCAAGAACATGGAAAAGGAGTACCATTCTTGAATAAATTGCTAGGATCTCTTCACAAGATTTTGGAGGAGCTCTTGGCGCCGCCCACGCTCGGTGCAGTGAGTTTCCTCAACATGTCACATACATTTATTGATTTCCAATTATATATATGTATGTATAGCTTTTAACTATTTTTTTTAAACAGATTTTGGGATTCATCTTTGGAGCAATTACATTCCTCAGAAAACTAATAGTTGGTGATAATGCTCCTCTTCGTGTAATTCAAGACTCCATCACATTACTTGGGTATGCATTATCATCTTTAATATAATTCCTCGATTTGATTCGATCCAATCATTTTGTTTTAAGTAATCTGAAAAAATGAGAAACAACCTTTATTGTAGAGAAGGAACAATACCTTGTATAACACTTATACTTGGAGGCAACCTTATTCAAGGTAACAAAATAAGAACTTATTTTCAAAAAATCATAGCAAGAAAACCAAATCTAACTATGTTTTTATAAATTGAAAAGGATTACGCTCATCGAGACTGAAGCCATGGATCATAGTTTCTGTTCTTTTCGTTCGATATGTGATGCTTCCTGCAATTGGAGTATGGCTTGTTAAAGGAGCAGCTAAATTTGGATTCCTTCCATCAGAACCATTATATCAGTATGTTCTGATGATTCAATATACATTGCCACCTGCTATGAATATTGGTAAGGAATTATAAAATATCAACCATAGCTACATGTTATTATATACATAAATTTTTTGAAATGTTAAGGTTATTTTTGAAAATGAAATGCAGGTACTATGACCCAGCTGTTTAATGTGGGTCAAGAAGAATGTTCAGTTCTCTTCCTATGGACATACTTAGGTGCAGCACTAGCACTTACTGTCTGGTCAACAGTCTTCATGTGGATATTGTCCTGAGGAAAGCTATTTTTTCATAGAAAAAGAAAACCACTATTATATCAGTATAGGAGAATCATTATAGGGGAGAAATAGCCTAAAAGAATTCCATTAATTGGGATTTGTTTCATTTTTTATTTTTCTTAGTTTTTATGCATTGCTTGATTTGTAGTGATTGTTTGTAAATTGCTTACATATAGCTTAACAATTTTTTTTTTTTTTAAAAAAGAAAAATCAGATTTGGATGTGATGATTATGATTTTCTAGTCATTATCAATTTTTTCTTGAAGTTTTTAAATTGAATTTTTTATGCATGGCTTCTAAATTAAGCCATACACAAAAGATCACAAAATTGTTATTTGAGATAGATTTTGAGATATATTTACAATTTTGTTTGAAAAGCAGAGTAACATTCTTTGACAAGGAAGTCAAGTAAATTCCAAAAGAACTGAGAAAGAGAAGAAAACATGAACTTACTCGTTTTCATTAATTTGTTTATTGTTTTAATCTTTTTAGAAATTTTTGGATTGGACATTATATTTTGTGCATGGCTTATAAATGAAGTCTGGAGAATTGTCATCTGAGCTACATTCAAATATTTGCTTAGCTTAAAATGTTTGTTTGGAGACAGAACAACAAAACAATTCTTTAAACAGTTTGGGAATTCTTTAAACATACAATTCTAAAACCTTAAATTCCCTTTGACTTTTCACATATTGAGCATTGTTCAAGTGAAAATGAGGATGGACATGTTTTGATGCTGATGGGTGAAAGTAAAAAGGCACAGCTTCCAAGTCTGTTTTTATTATTTAATATTTTGGACTTCAAACAGTAAAGCAGAGACCCAATTGCAGGAGGCAAAGAATTGAGGAAGCACAAACTGTTTACATAACTATTTCTTAATGGATCTAAACTACAATTCACTATTTCAATATATTGAACAACCTTAACTATTTCTATGCATACTAAAAAAAAAAAGAAACATTATAAGCGGAAATATAAAGAACTTGAAGAGTAGAAATCAAATTCTTATTAAATATCAAAATATGAACTTTGAAATTAAGCAAAAAAAAAAAAAAAAAAAATTACAATATTCACTCAGAAAATACAAGAATAAAAAAATATATCCTCACTCAAATATATATAGTATGTTACAAAATTTTGTATACAGTCAAACCATATCGTATCCTATCCTAAGCAATTCAAACTAAATGGCATGGCAGTGTAATGGCTTCACTGTTTCAAAATCAGGGAACAACTCTAGAGCTAAGAGACAATGCCATAGACAATTTAGACAAGTGTAAGTTGGAGTTTTGGGCGGTTGGGCTGAGGCTCCACAACCTGCAAGTGAATTTTAACTGACTGCAAAATACCATAAGAAACACTACCATCCATCTTCTTGATTTTCTGTTGCTGCTCATCCACAAACCATTCTCCACCTCCTTTCTCACTCCTAGCTGTCAAGTAGACTGGTCCTTCTATGCCATACCTGTGGAAAGTGATTGTCAATCCCCACTTCATAATGTGTATAAACATCATCCACATTTTTTCAGGGAGTTGAGATGGCATTGTGAAGTCTAAAAAGAATTTTAAGGAAAATAAAGAACAGATTGAAGATTTAAAGAACTTAGATTTATGTTAATATTTCTGGTCAACATAGTGTTAAATTTATTAACATGATTTTATTTACTGGTCTTAGAAAAACAACTTGGATGTTGATCCAATTTCACTTTGATTATCAATTTGCTGAAAACAGGAAGAGATAAGAGTTAGTATATGTCTATGTCTTGTATGTCTTGTTGAGCTTTACCATTTTCCTATTAAAGCATCTAATCCAGTGAGGATTAAATCCTGACCCAAAAATTTCCCAAACTAAAACTCACAAGAAAATGAATATTGGGCAGCTATATAAGAGTTGTGGTCCTTATCCTGCATTTGTGTGTCATGAGGACATAAAAAGCATTTTAGGAGCACCAAGCAAAGCTTAATTGAAAAGGAACATAACATAAAAGTGGCAGGAGAGGCTAAATCATTCATAAAAAGTCTAAAAAGGAGAAAAAGAAAACAACTTACTTGGGCACAAATACAATAAAACCATTGGATCTTATCTTCACTATTCTGGCCTCTGTGTCTGTTGGCCTGTAGAAAAGGAGAGAAAAAGAGATCATATAAGCAAAATTGTGTTGTCTGTATGAAAATGAGAGATTATAAGACAACTTACCTGTTTCTGAAGTATATAAGAGTATGGAGCTCCACAGAGCCTCGACTTGCCATCTGAGCATTTCTGTGCCGGTAATTTAAGTCTGGAAGAGATTTTCAACAAGCAAGTTACTTTACTATGCCCAACCCAAAGCAGCTCCAAAAAGATTGAATGGTAAGTTAAAAGAGTAAGGAAGGATATCAAAAAGAATGTAAATGAGAGCTAATTAACCTTACTTTGTCTGGGAGTTCTAACAGGAATAGGGGGTTAATCAATGTAAAATTATCAAAATCTTCACATTCAACACTGTACTGAATGTTAATGGATGTAAATACAAATCACTTGCATGCAATAACCAAAAGCATCATTGATTGGCCCAAATAATTGGAAGGTGAATTTTACGTACAAGATGCATAAACCATGTTGTGAAGGTCAGTGAAATCAGAATTTTCAAAAGATACTGATAGAACTAAGATATTGTAGTTATAGTCAACTTGCTCAGTTGCAAAAATGACTTTAAACAATAAAATACATGGTAACCACATCTACTTATAGAGCATCTACATAGTTTTAGGAACAAAAGTTAACAGGTGAATAGTGTGTTGCTTACTATCAGCAATACTAGTCAGCTGGGGTCTGTCCCTGAATATCGTTGGAAGTTTGTATATCCCTAAAGATGCAGCAAGCAGCCTGTGGACAATGACATCTGCAAGTAAACAAAGCTCCGAAATAAAAATTCCTCTCTTCCACCAGGTGAACCTTAATCGGTTAAAACTTATAAATCTTACTAACCAGCAAATCTTCTAATAGGTGAAGTAAAATGAGTATATAGAGGTGCTGCAAGACCATAATGATGAAACTCTGGAGGGCTGAGATCCCCGCTACAAAAATACACTGCCTGGTTACAATTGAAGTCAGAACACACATTACAAACTCTTCATAGGTAGCAGTTTTGAAACTTCGCTATCAAATGAAATTACCTGTGTCATACACCTTGTTGCCATTATACGGATCAGCTTGTTGAAGTACGGGTCGTCACTCTGGCAAATGTCAATTTTGAAAGAAATCAATCATGAGGATGATATAAGAATATAAAGTTGCAATGATATGTGCATGCAGTTCCGATGACCACAACAAATTCTGCAACATTTCCCATAAGAAACTAAAGAAGTTTTTAAAAAGCATGCGCATTATGTGAGTCAAATAAGCTAAAGTTTTTATAAGACAATTAGAAACCTTATATGGTAATTCTCAAGTATCAAAAACCAGAAACTTAGTTGCACTCATGACAACAAACTACACCAAATGGTACTGATAACTTGTGTAACTTAGATTACAAAATGTCCTAAATGACAAACTGAAAGGCTACACAAAGCAGTCAACATCTAGATAAGCCAACCTAGCTCTCACTGGTTCCAACTTGAAAACTCATATTTTGCAAAAGATTTTCTTATATCAGTAAATAATAAGGATATAAGTACATCAACTGCGCCAAAAAAAAGGAGATTCATGTTAAGAAAACCTCACCACAGCATGGTCAAGTGAATCAGCTAGAGCTTTTGATGATGAGACATCCAAGTTCAGACCAACAGCAGCAGCTGTACGCAGCAAAGGTTCAAGCATATCTTTTGTTGGAGTAGGATGACGCCTATACAATACAAATGATCACCCAAAATTAAATATGAGCAAATCATAGTGGATAAAAAAGGGTCCTATATGATCACAAAATGCAAGCAGATTCGACGGGGGAGTTTTATGAGCTTGTGACTCAACGAGTTATTATGCATGGCAACAAGTGTTGGCATGAAGAAACAACAAGAGAATAGCATGGCTGAAATTGAGATGCTGAGAATGTACAAGATACAAGGATAGACTGATTTCATATAAAAGTAGGAAGGATGCCTATTGAAGAAAAGCTAAGAGAAGGGAGATTTTAACACACTGATTTGAAGGTTAAGCACATTGAACTTGTAAGAGATAAGAAAGTGGAGGGACAGCCTAAGGGAAGTAGTGCAAAGGATTTAGCAGCAGCAGATCAGTCTCAAGATGTAGCCCTGAATTGGATAGAACGAATAAAATAAACCCATATAGCCAAAGTCGCAATTAGTTCAGGATTAATGCCTACTTGAGTTAATAAATAAATCAGGAAACAATTGTTCCACACTTCTCAAATATCCCATATTTATGATAAAATAAATAAAGAAATTTGTTATAATAATATTCCAAAAACAAAGGAAATCTGTCTAATTGTTCTGAGCATGAAATTGCATCATAATAAAGAAGAAGAAAAGTTGAAACTAGAAAGAACTATTGTATCATAGCACTTCCAAAATGAACCAAAAAGTGACATTGTAAGATCATATTTTCAGGAGGAATCCAAGTCGAACAGTTATAATTTTGGATCATTTTCTCATAAGCATATCTTATTTTAAGATTGTGAATTCATTATCTAGCCAAGTAATAAGTTAATAACCCAAAATCTTGATTTTTGATAATAGGTGATCCACCAACTGGGACTACGTAGGCTGGGGATGGTTATTTTTTTACAAAATAGTGCTCCATGTTCCTTATCCAAAAGAAGAATAAATTTTCAGAAGAACAAGAGATACTAAAAAATAATAGAAAACTTTCACTTGACCTTAACAGCGAACATCCTGGAAAGTGTTTAAGAATTTGCTCTGCCACAGAAACATTAGCAGCAAGCATAAACTCCTCGACCATTTGGTTTGCTTCTCGAATCTGATACATACCTAAAGAAACAATATGTACATCAAAATATATAAATTCATAATGATAGAAAGAAAATTTAGGGAGGAAAAAGGGAAAAGAAAAAATAAATAAACAAGAAAATTTAGGGAGGAAAAAGGGAAAAGAAAAAATAAATAAACAAGAAAAATGCATCAGAAAATGGAACGATGATGGATTACAAATTTACAATGTAGAAAGTTGGTCCTCAGTACAAAAAAGATACTAAGAACAAAAAGTATATACTAAAAAAGATACTTCTAAGAACAAAAGCCGAGCATATATTGGGGCTGCAAACAGATAAAATCACTCAAAAAATTCCAGAACTTGGTTGCATAAGAACTAATTCATTTACTAGTAGTCAAAATATTTGATCTCAATTTTAATCTTGTTCAATAAATGAATCAAGAATGATTAAGTGTAAGCTCCATTCATTTAAAATCATGAATAGTTATGAAAGTAAGTTTGCAAATAAGCCTGTTATTGGAGTTGCTTATACGCCTTTTTTAAGGGTTGGTTTAGCTTGACTACAATAATTTCTACACAGAATAAAAACTAAAGTAAAGACATTAACTTTATGAAGGCCAACTCCTTTTCTTTACTTTTGGAATAATGCAAAACACTACCATACAGCCAAGCATGTAAGAATCCCATTCTAAAATATTATCCTGTTGTGAACTGATTCAGAGCTTTATATTTTGTAATTAAATGATTATTTATTGAATAAGTGAGCTTGTTAATAAGCTGGAGTTGAGCTCATTAGCTTACAACTTAACAGAAACCCTAGATCAAGCTTAGTTTGAGAAGTCTGAATTGAGTTCAGTTCAAGCTACAATTTTTATTAAAGCAGCCTGAACCAGGTTAGAACCAAGTAAACCTTGACTTGACTTTGTTCATTCTAACCCTATTATAAATGAACAAAGCTTGTCAATACTCAATATAATAATTTGTGAATAGTATTTCTCAAAGTAACAAATATATCTAACATAGGCTAGCTGGTCTTTACCAACCCAAATCAAAGCAACACAGCATAAACATGTGGTTTTAGCATTTTCCATAAATTTTTTGCTCAATTCAAGCACTTTATATTCCATAAAACAATCCTGCTGTTCTTAATCCTTTTCATAAAGTTCAGCTGTACAATATAGACAGCTTCCCTTGTACCCTACATCTGTGATGCCAAATCCAATACTTTGTATTCATGTCAAGTTAACAGTATGAAATGGGAAGTTCCTCGGATCCTTTTGTTCTTAGAGGTTATTATGTGCAAAGAATACAGAAATCCATACGCAAATGCATTTGGCTTGATGCTGGAGTTATCAGCCATTATGATTACATTGCCTGAATACAGTTCACTCTGCAAGCAGAGTAGCAGAGGGGGAAATAGAGAAAATACTTTTCCATATTTATAAAGCAGCAGCATACCACTAAATTCTGGAACAAATGGACTTAAATTGACTCATATTTGTTCCAGAAAATGGCATGTATGACTACCCTCAGCAAAATTAAACTCACAATTCAAGATTTTGGATCAACCTATATTTGGTTTTCTTCCAATTAAGAAAGGAAATAACTTGCTGTTGACGACATACCGATGTCAAGAGGGTCATGAGTCTCAGTATCAATCTGAAACTTCACTTCAGCAGAAGCAAGAGTTAGTGCTCCTCTCTCAATTCTCCTCTGTCTCATTATCTGCAGAATCATCAAAATAGCAAACTAGTTAGAACAGCACAGTCAGTAAAATGCAAATGGATTTCATTTTCATAGACTCCAGTGATGCGAATGACTAAAGCAAGCCTTCAGGTAGTCACACCTTTGCCAAAGTGTTCATATTTCTCAAATCTTTAGTTACTGGATCCATCAATCGACTGCAAATAGCATAAGAATAATTAGATCCATAAGCCCAAATAAAGTAAGACAATTTCAAATGGAAATTGAGAAGAGAAAATTATGATGTCACCTGTACACAGCAATTCATCGATGCAATCTTAATTTAAAATGCTATTAAGATTTTTACAAATGAACATTGACATTATGGTATCATTAAGGCAAGATACGGCAACCTAGGCCATCTATCCATTACTCAGACTTTGAGCAGGTCAGTTTACAGATGAGGGACTTGATCAAACCAGCATAGATTGCTCATGGTTTCTTATATCATTCATAAAACCTACAGAGCTAAGCTTCCTTCCTGGATTAATAAGCATTTTTCAAAAAATGAATACTAAAAAGCAAGGTGTAATAATAAGATATTGGTCATTAATATTAAACTTGTGTCAGTGATTAGTTCTACCATGGCTTGTCCAATAAGCATGAAACACCAACATAAAGTTTAAGATCCCAACCTCCATAAATCTCAAAAAAAAAAAAAAAGGCACACACAACTAGCTCAAATCACATATACTTTAAAGAATTTTCAAAGATCTTTACTTCTATTTCTACTTATATCTGTTTAATCAGCTCATATTCTGAATATTTTCACTAGGACCCATCAACTCCCAGTCCATCTCATGGATTTGGGTATGCACAATCTTCTGGATGAAGTATTGTAACCATGTCATCATTCAAAATTATAAAGTTTTATTAAAAGTGCAGAATGGTGAAGCAACATAACTACATGTCAATGGGGCAAGAAAGACGGCCAACCAGACAAAATTCTGTGACTTCTGATTCAGAGAAGCAGTTTTTGTTATCATAATTAAAGAAAAACAAAACACAATATCATGCTGAACAAAAGGTACCTATCATCCATTCTAGCCTGAGCTTCAATGTAAGACAATGCTGCACAAGATTTGATGACACTTTTGGTGTATCTTGTAGAAATAATCTCTGCTTCAGGGGTCATTTCCTGCAACATGGGCCAACCATTGAAGCAAAATCCAAAACATATCCCCAGATGTCTATCAGTTGAAACAAAATATGACTTCCAGTGCACTTTGATGTATGTATATATGTGTATGTCTATGCTATATGGTAAATCACAAAAGCAGGGAGAAGTTTGGAGGGGTATCCCTCTTCTACATGTTTATGTACATGGAAGAGAGATGTATTAGTCAATGCCCACCTGACTTCTAGAATTCTTAAAACCATGATTAGGTCACATCTGCTAGAGAAGCATATCAACTGGGGAAAAGAAAAGGGATCCATACAGCCGAAGTCTAACAAGTTCGGACGGAAGCCTAGTCAATTATTCAAGTGATCTCCAAAACTTACATGCTACAGATATGCTTCTACATGCCTGGAAGCTCAGAAAACCAGTCCATGAACCAATCAAAAATTGTGTAGTTGCAGACTTTAGCTTTGACTTATTTTCATTCATTACCAAAGAAATAACTACCGTTATAAAAAGGAAATGGACTTGCTAATGCAGATCTCCCATAATGGTACAGAATTGAGGCACTTACCCAAATGACAGAAAAAGCTAGCCTTTCCACATCAGCTCGAAGAGAACATATATCTGCAAAATAAAGCTCACTAGTATGTGAAATCTAGTTCCTATAATAAAAACAGTATGCAACCGCCATGAGCTACAACAACATGAAATAAGCCCAACTGAGGAGTAACAAAAAGCACCTTCTGTTAGAGGTTTTGGAAGCATGTCAATACGACGCTCAACAAGGTACACAGATGTGCCTCTTTGTGTAGCCTCATCATCAAGTGGGGTGCCCACATGAACAAAGTTTGTTACATCAGCAATGTCTAATTTAATATCAATAAGACGAAAAAACAAAGGTTCTCATTTGCAATTCTAACAAATAAAGAGTATGTCACCCTTATGGAGAGACTGACTGGACTAAGGCTTAACAGAAATGCTGAGAAAAGTTAGAGGATGATAAAATTGACACACGCAGTTGTATTGCTTGTTCTTTGTATATGTTTACTCTGTGTTTGTTGTGTCCATTTTTGGCTAAAATTAAATTTGGGATATGAAGGATACGAACTCCAACTTCAAAATTTCCACTTGCAAGCTGTGTACAGTGCAGTGCATCGTCAATATCCTTGCATCCTGCATATGCCATAAGCACATCCATTTTTAGTCAATTTAGTACAGAAGATAATTATATGCAACAAAGGAGAGAGAGAGAGAGAGAGAGAGAGAGAGAGAGAGAGAGAGATTGAGAGACAGTGAGTGTAATTGGATCATGAACCTGGAGGGTCAACACTGAAGACACGCAGATGTCGCAAGTCTGTCCTAATAGGATTGGCCAAATCTTCTTCAGAGACTGACCATGGTAAAGGCGGCAAGCATGCCAGCACTTGGGCAGAAAATGGTCTTGCATCTATATCATTCTCTATCAAGACCACCTGTAGTTCCACGGTAATATGCCTCAAGAATTATATTCACAAGTCTCAAATATCAGCAGCAACAATTTAAATAAGAAAAAAGCCCCTTTCTGCCTCACACACATGCATGCACACAAGTAGCTGAAATAACCATTACAAACCTCAGTTTCAGTATCTCTATCACCTATCTCTCCTATACTTCGTATATAATGACCAGAAGGGTACCGTGACTGACGGTCCCAAGAATCAACTGCCACAATAATTCTTTTGTCCAGAAGATTATCAAGCTGCCTGGTTTGAATTCGAATTTTTGGAATTCTCCGATCTTTAGAGACAAATAAAGCATAGACAAGACTACCACTCCCAGCAGGCCTTGGCATGGGCTCCAAAGATCCACAATAGCTGCACATAAAATTTAAATAAAAAACTGAATCAATAACTCGATAAGATCTTTTTTTTTTTTTAAAAAAAAAAAGGACAAAAGCAAAGATTTTGCCACAGATTATAAGACTATATTCTATAAGATTATCAGATTAGAAATAACATTCCATGTGCATGAAAGAAATTCAAAGAAAGAACATTAGATGCCTAGAAAAAAGAAATTGTATATGATTGTGATCCAGAAGCAAAGCATTCTAGAATCATGATGCAAGCATGTTGCCTCAAGCATGATGTAAACAATTGAAGTACTGCCAAAAAATCATTATCAGAAGGCTTGTCAAATGAAGCTACAAGAAAATTGAATTTGATTTTTGATGTGATAAACTAATAATGCATCATGTACATGCAGAAAAAGTACTTACGAATGCCAATTACGCTTTATTATGCCAACAACATGGCCAGATGGTCGAGTTGAGATTGGATTAGTGTCAGCAGCAGAACTTGATACAGGATTTGTAGTTCTAGGAGCATCATCTGCACTGCTTGGAACTAGATGAACTTCTTCATCATCATCATCTACGAGGGGAAGAGAAACTTGTCAAGGAAACCAAAGATGAGATACACAACAAAAACAATAATAGTAATAATAAGATTGATAGATCACAATACAAAGCAGAGGTGTATTTTTCTACACTCTAATTCTTTGAAATCCATATACTAGGACAAATCAAGATCAGCATTTGCAAAAGTAAGTTTTGCAGTTTAGAAATGTAAAACAGTTGGTGATAATTCAAGATGAAAAATGGCCCTTAGCATACCTTCATCTGCTATAGACAAAGATTCATCCTCACGCCATTCATCTTGGGGAAGAATTTCCACTGCTACTATATCACCATCAAAAGCCCTATTCATATTTCCACGCCCATAAATAACTATTTCATCGCCGATACTTTCACTTCCAACATATGCTTCAAATGGATTATAACGATTAACACGAAGTTTTCCTTGATGATATATTCCACTGGTCAAACCAGCAGTAATCTCTGACATGGGCTTGTGCTGAACAAAGAATAGGGTACAAGCAATTCATAAGCTGCATGTTTCTTTCATACAAAAAAAGTCTGGCAGCCATGAAGGCAAGCAAAATACAGAGCATACCTCTGGATAAATAACTTTCCTCTTTGAAGGTCTCAAATCTTCAACTTCCTCCATGACTACATCTTCAGAAGCGGGCTGAACAAGCAAGTCAAGCAAAGCTGGTTGTCCCAGTGACTTCACATAAGATTCAACTGAAAAAAAAAAAAAAGAAGATTTTAGAATTAAGCTTGGTGCAAAAAAGTAATTCCATCAAATTTTCACCATAACGATGAACAAGCCAAATATGTTAAATGTCAAACTCATTCAGAAGATGGGTGGATCACATGAGTAGTAACTATACATACTTGTCTCAGCCGAAAGACCCTCTTCAGTAGCTCTCTTCTTATTTTCCCTATCATTAGTAACAAGTAAAACCTTCACTGCATCACCAAGATGACTCTGATACCATCTGGCAGCAACCCTAATTGCTGAATTACACAATTTCCAGACATCAAGATTGGAATTCAGAAAACACTGAAGATGACATGTTATAGCTATGTAGCAGAGACCATCTAACATGAACAGGCTATGCATGATCAACCTTAACAATTAAAGAACAGATAACATTGCAAAAAAGTAAAACATTATTATGAGAATACATGACAAGAATTGCAAACCTCTATCATTTCTATCGTTAGGACTTTCACCAGTCATGCTCTGAACATAAGTATCCCTATGGAGAATACAGCAAGTAAAAGGAATCGATTAATGCCTAAAACCCTAACAATGAGGATTAAAAAAGAGAGAGACAGCACCTAAAACCCACATTGGTTAAATAGAAAAACAAACCTGTGGAATTCATTAGAAAAGACAAAGAATTTCCTAGCAGGATTGCTGCAGAGGGCTCGAATTCTATTATAAACAGAGGTATTCTTGTTCTTAACTTCTTGTAGCACTATTGATAGCACAACAACATCTTCAATGGCCGGATTCTCAAGCAAATCAATCTGAAAGCACCACAAAATCACAATAACAAACAAGTATATAAAATTCAACTCAATGAAATAACATAGAAAATTCACTAAATTTACCTGATTGAGAACAACATTAGTGTCAAGAACAAGGATAGTGGAAGCAGAAGCAGTCAAGCGAGCACCTGTGGTATCACATGCTTTACAAAATGAAGCTCCACAGTAAATATCGTCTCTGAGATAAACTTCCCTTACAAGCTGCAGCCAGAAAATAAACACCAATGAGAAAATTAAACAAATTTAGGGTTTTTCAGAATGAGAGAAAGAGAAAGGTGAATGAAGAAATAACTAACCTTTTGAACTTTGCCTCCCCTAGTCTTCTTATTGAAGGTCTTACTGTGTAGCATCTCTGAGTCTCTCTTGTGGTTTAACTAGTTGATGAAGCTGTTCTGAACCCAGTAAATGGCGTAGTATAGTAGAAGTGAGAGATTGTTGTTATGTTCTCGCGTTTTTCTGCAACGATACGGCCTGTAAGGAGGTCAGGGAAGGAACACGAGGGTTTCAATTCTAAATTGAAATTTAAAATTAGGTATTATATTTGCTAAGCATTGTTCTCATCGATTATTCAAAGGGAAAATTATTATTTCGTCCCTGATGTTTGTCATAATTATTTAAATAGTCTCTGATATTTATATATATATTTATAACATTTCTGAGGTTTGCCACCGTCATATTAATTGGTCTTTCTGTAAAAAAAAATACACTTTTTCCGTTAATTTTAAAAAGAAAAAACGAAATTTTCCTTTGGAAAAATAATTATTTCATCCCTGAGATTTGCCATAATTATTAAGTAGTCCTCGACATTTATATAAACATTTATAACGTCACTGAGGTTTACTTCCGTCATATTAACTGGTCCTTCCATAAAAAAAAAAATACACTTTTTCCGTTAATTTTGAGTGGAAAAGACGAAATTATCCTTTTAAAGTTTTCATTGACATTATTATTAATCTTTTTCCTCTAAAATACCTAAAACTCACATTTTCACCATCTTCCTCAACCCAAAGCGGTCTTCATTGTCACCACCGTGTCAATGAAAACTATCATCTCCATAACCAGATCACTACCAAAACTAAAATCCAACATCCAAACTCAATCAAGCCATCATCACCCTTCATCCATTTATCTCTCTCTCCTTGATTAGAGAATTTAGGGTAGTTTGGTCATTCTATTAAAAATTAACAGCAAAAGTGTGTTTTTTGGACGGAAAGATCAAGTAATATGACGGAAGTAACCTCAGGGACGTTATAAATATTTGTATAAATGGTGGGGACTACTTAAATAATTATGGCAACCCTCAGCAACGAAATAATTATTTTCCCTTTTAGTTTTGTTGGTGATCTAGTTATGGAGATGATACTTGACAGAGACACTGTGGTGGCAATGAAGACCGCGTTGGGTTGAGGAAGATGGTGAAAATTTGAGTTTTAGGTATTTTAGAGGAAAGGAATTGACAATAATGTCAATGAAAACTTATAAAAGATAATTTCGTCTTTTCCACTCAAAATTAACGGAAAAAGTGTATTTTTTTATGGAATGACCAATTAATATGACGGAAGTAAACCTCAGGGACATTATAAATATTTGTATAAATGTCGGGGACTACTTAATAATTATGGCAAATCTCAGGGACGAAATAATTATTTTTCCAAATGATAATTTTGTCTTTTTCTCTCAAAATTAACGGAAAAAGTGTATTTTTTTTATGGAAGAACCAATTAATATGACGATGGCAAACTTCAAGGACGTTATAAATATATGTATAAATGTCGAAGACTATTTAAATAATTATGGCAAACCTCAAGGACGAAATAATAATTTTCCCTTATTCAAATAAAAAAATGGAAAAAAAAATGTCCAAAACTTGGAGGATATAATGAAAAAAAAAATGACACCTTTGGTAAACCCTAAGCAACAACCATAATAATCTACGTAATCAAAATAATTTTTAGTATAAAATTAAATAATAATATTAAATTATATTATTAAATAATAATCAACAACTTGTTGACTTGAAAAGTAAGCCGCCTCAACTTATTGTTGAAAAAAATTTGATTCCAAAAGCGCACTTTGCAGCCTCAGCCTTGTATTGTTGTAAAAAGTTTGATTCCAAAACCGCACTTTGCTTGGCCTATTGATCTCGAAAGCACAAATTTAAAAAAAAATGTATATAATTATGAAATAGTCTAAACTATAAAAATATCCTAATGGAGTTGGTCCTTCATGCTTTATTTTTTTGTGACTATGCTGTTTTATGTTGAGTTCAATCAGGTTTTCTCTTTTCTGGGGGTCGATACTTATTTGTTTTGTGACTGGTCTGAGTATTCTTTGATTGTCCTTTGTAAGCCTATACTTGAGGATTTTATCACTCTTGCATGGTACATTTGGTCGATCGGTTAAAATTCTGCAATCTTGCTTCCCTATGAGTGCCAAATTGAAGCTTTGGAAATGACGGAAACCCAAACCTCCATTCTGTTTACTACTACATATTCTCTCCCATGCCAGCCAATGGATATTTCTCTGTTCATCCCTTTTAGATCCCCACCAGAAAGAGTTAAGCATTTGTTCCAGTTCCGTACAAGTCGATACCATAATAAGAAACACACTCATACAGTACATAGGAATAGATTGAGCAATTGACTTAATAAGAACCTCTTTACTAGCTTTCGATAGAAATTGACCACTCCAGCTATTAATTCTTTTCCACATTCGATCACGAATAAAACTAAAAACCTCTTTTTTATTTCGACCAATCAGAGAAGGAAGCCTTAGATAATGATTATGATTAAGAGGGGTATGCACATTAAGGATATTAGAAATAGAATTCCTTAAATCGCTCGAGACATTAGGACTAAAGAAAATACCTGACTTCTGAAAATTCACTGATTATCTCAAAGCCTTCTCATAAGTTTCTAAAATTTGTTTTACACAGGTTCCTTCCTGCATTGAAGCTTGAAAAAAGAGAAAACTGTCATCTGCAAATAAGAGATGGGAAACACTCAGGATCCCGCTCTTAATTTTACAACCATGAATGTCACCTGCAACTTTTGCTTATCGAAATAAAACTGATAGACCTTCAGCACAAATAAGGGAGAGATAAGGCGATAAGGGGTCACCTTGATGGAGACCATACTGAGGAATAACAAAACCATACTCAGCACCATTCAGCTTAATCATATAACGGACAGTTGAAAGACATAATATAATCAAATCAACCCAGCAACTAGCAAACCCCATCTTAAGCATTATGACTTTAATAAAACCCCAGTCAACCCTATCATAGGTAGAGGAGAGCAAAATATCCGACTGAACCGACAATGTTCAATTTGATCGGTTCAATTAGTCGGTTTCACCGGTTCGGTTCAGCATATATTAAATAGTGTTTTTTTATTAGCGGTTCATGGTTCGGTAAGAGTCACTAATAATTGGATGAACCGACTAAACCGACAGCTTAAAAAAAGTCTACATGGAACCCTAAAACTGATTCTCTCTCCCTCTCTCTTTTCATCGCTCTTTTCTTTTCTTCCTCATGCTGCATCTCAGCCCTCTTCCTTCTTTATGCTGCAAATGACAGTAGACTAAAACCACTCTCCCTCCCTAACAAGAGTACAAGAAGACGCCTCTCTCACTAAACAACTACTCAAAGCTTCTCTCACTGGCTCAATTCTTTGTGGCTGCTTGAACGAGGTAATTTCAAAATCAATCTATGATTTCTTGATAAATCAATCCATGTTTCTTCTTTGCATTAATTTATATATTTTCTATTTTGTTAATTTTATTTTGCAAATCTTAAATTTGTGGATTTCATACATTTATCTTATAATAAATTAATTTTTTTTCTTTACACGATCGATGAATTGCATTTTTGTTTTTAATTAATAGAGTTGATTTCATACCTGGGAACTTCTTTGATTCTATGAATCTAATAAAAAAGCACTACTCATAAAGGTCCAGAAAGAAACTTACTCCTTATAAAATGCACTAGGGCCTTTTGTAAGCATAACCTGAATCAAGAAATGGAAAAAAATAAAATATTAGACAAGAAAATAAATTTCCTTTTTTACTAACTCATTTACAAAAGTTGACTCTTCTATGAAGCTTTAAAGAAATTATATAAGCACCCAACAAAAGAAGACCGAACCACATGACTCTTTTGTATACTCTGCTGCAATTGCAAAACCATATCTATAACTATTACCGTCATCATTTTTTGTCAATCAACATGCACTACTCAATGGTTGTTTGTTGGTTACATTGTTTATGTGAAATTTGAGATGGTTACATTTCTTTCCATGTTCATTTTGCCTTTATTCTCATTCTATATACTATATCTCAATATTATTATACATCTACATGAATTATTACGGACAGTTTTTTGTTGGACAATTTTTTCGTGGATAGTTTTTCATTGGACAGTTTAGACATCCAAAGTAATAATGTTTTCTTATTGGACAGTTTTTTGTTTTTTTAGAAATGTAAGTGCAACTACATATTCATCTACCCATTCCAAGCATTAATTGTGTGTGAAAGAGAGTAATTTTTATTTCTATTTAATTCTTCATTATTAATATAATATAAGAGAGTAATTTTTATTTCTATTTAATTCTTTAGATATTATAAAAACTTGCTAAGTAATTGATAGAATAAACTTACTAATACTTACTTTTCCATATGCTTGATTGGCTCTACTCTCAATTATTAATTATAGACTATAGTTAATTTAAAAAACTTATTAATTATGTACATGTTCAACTTTAAATTTATGAAATATTGATTTTAAGACTAATTATAAATTTATTGTCAAGATGTCTTGTCAAGATGAAACACCTAGTACAATGCATGTTGATGATGGAAGTTCGCAACCTCAAGATACAACAGTAACTACTGCAAGAGGAAAGCGAAGAGCAATAGCTCCAAGATCAGATGTGTGGGATCACTTCTCCAAATTAAAAGATGCAAAAGGGGACGTTAAAGGCAAGTGCAACCATCATAGTGAGGAATTTTATTGTGATTCTAGAAGAAATGTCACTACCGCACTTAAAAATCACATCAATGCATGCAAGAGAATTCCTTCTAGTGTAGAATCAAGACAAACACAATTGAATTTTCAACCGATTGGCACTCTTAGTACTTGAAAATTTGATCAAGAAGCAACAAGAAACACCTTAATTTTTATGATCATTGGTGATGAATTGCCTTTTAAATTTGTCCAACATAAGGGTTTTAGACGATTTATGTCTATATGTTGTCCTCGATTCCAGATTCCATCGAGGTGGATAGTGTCACGTGATTGCTTTGATCTTTATGTGAATGAAAAAGCTCGTTTGAGATCCATCTTGCAAAGCAATAATCAAAAGTTTTGTCTTACCACTGATATTTGGACTTCTATACAAAGGATCAATTATATGTGTTTTACCATTCATTTTATTGATAATGATTGGGTATTGCATAAAAAGATTTTAAATTTTATACCAACTGTTAGTTATAAGGGTAGAGAGATTGGTAGAGAGATTGAAAGACGCTTAATGGATTGGGGCATTGATGAAGTAACCACCATTACTTTAGATAATGAATGCTCAAATGATGTAGCTATTTCATAAATGAAGGATAAAGTAATTAATTGGGGTTCACGCATTTTAAGTGGCAATTTGATTCACATGAGATGTGTTGCACACATCATAAATTTGATTTTTGTTGATGGCTTGAAGGATATTGGTGGGTCAGTTAAAAAAATTAGAGAGGATGTGCATTACGTGCGACAATCTCCATTAAGGTTGAGGATATTCAAAGAATGTATAGAAATTGAAAAAATTGAAAGTAAATCTTTGTTATGCCTAGATGTTCCTACAATGTGGGATTCGACCTGCCTAATATTATAAGTTGCTGAAAATTTTGAAAAAGCTCTTGAGAGATTTGAAGATCAAGATCCTTTTTTTAAAATTGATCTAATTTGTGATGGGTTGAATGGGGCTCCAAAAAAAGAAGATTGGGAAAATATTAGGAGGATGATGACTTTTTTTATAAGATTTTTATAATCTTACTTTGAAAATTTCAAGATCTTTATATTATTTTTCCATGAAATTTATTTGGTTTATCATCTGTTAAAGGAGTGGATATCTAGTTTTGATAAAGAATGAGTGGTGTGGCAATTAGAATGATAAAAAATTTTTGACAAGTATTGGAGAGATCCAAAGAAAATGAATAAATTCATATTCATTGCTCCAATTGTTGATACGAGGTATAAATTAGATTGGGTGCAATTTTCTACTTGCAAAATGTATGAGGAGGAATCGGGTGTAAAGTTTGGGAAGGATGTGAAAGAGCTTTTATACACTTTATACAATGAATATAAGAAAACACTTGCACGTGAAACTTCAAGCACACCAATTGAGACAGTTGATAACAATAATGAGATAGAAACAAGTGAAAGTCATCCATCTTTGAAAGTGAAAAATGAGTATAGAATCTGAATACAAACAATTTATGATGAATTCTTTGGGTGGAAAAATGCATAGATCAGAAGTTGATAAGTATTTGATTGTAGAAATTGAAGTGAGTTCAGAGGGGTTTGATATCTTAGTGTGGTAGAAGAATAACAGTGCTAGATTTTCTATACTCTCACAAGTAGCTTGTGAAGTGCTCGCAATTTCTATTTCTACTGTTGCTTCTGAGTCTTCTTTTAGTACTAGAGGTCGAGTGCTAGATGCATTTTGAAGTTCGTTGACTCCAAAAATAGTTCAAGCATTATTGCGCACCCAAGATCGACTTCAAACATCAAACCGTCCTATTTCTATCGAAGAAGACTTAGATAATCTTGAAAAGTTAGAGAAGGGTAAGGAATTTTCAACTTGTTTGTTATTACTCTTGCACTTATATCTCACAGTTGTATTTATTAATATGTTATCGGCTCTTTTATAGATTTACAAGGCATTTGCATAGAAGCTGCGGTGGATTTGTAAAATATTTTTCCTAAAATCTTTGCTAATGTTTTTAGGTGTTATTTACTATTTATTCAACTCATTACAAATTAAAGGAATTCTTCTAGCTAATATGATTTAGGTTTCATATTAATCTATTTTTTGTTTATTTATGTAGCCTCAATATATTGTTGCAGGATTATTTTTGTTGATGTTTTCAGATATCAATTTGGATATTGAAGTTAGTTTTTATATTTTGATTTGGATGTTGGAGTTAGTATTTGGATAAGGATGTTGGAGTTAGTAAATGTATTTGCTGCAGAATTATATTTGTATTAGAATGTTTGTAAAAGTGTTAAAAAAATTTTTTGGATTTGGATGTTTGTGTTTTTTTAGTGATCCCATTTTATTTTGATGCATTATTTTGTTTCTTTATGTGATACAATTTTATTCCTTTAGTTGTATTATTTTATTTTGATTAAAATATTTGTCAAACAGGTGCAGTAGCTTCATTTACACTTGATTGTATTATGTTTGTTTTTATTTTCATCTTTTCAATTGATTCGGTTTAATCAATTTATTCGGTGATTTCAGTCACTATGGTTTGGTTGAAATTGGTTCCAATATCAGTTTGGTTCATTTTGATTTCTGCACAATTAACTTCAATTTCAATTTGATCGGTTCGATTGGTGAATCAGATCAAAACCGACTGAACCGATCGAATGCTCAACCCTAATCATAGGCCTTACTAATATCTATCTTCAAAGCAGCTAATCCTTTCTTATCAGTCAATTTACATTTCATAAAATGAATAGGCTCAAAAGCCACAAACATTATTTGTAATTTGTCTATCCGGAACAAAAGCAGATTGGGTGTTGGAAATCACCTTATCTAAAACCTGCTTGAGTCTATTAGCCAAAACTTTTGCAACAATTTTATAATTACAAAGGGATATAGGCCTAAAATCTTGTACATACTGGGGGCTCATCAATTTTTGGAATAAGAGTGATCACAGTATCATTAAGCGATTCAGGAAAAGAGCCAGAGTTAAGCCACTCTTTACAGGATCTGATTACATCACCACTAACAATTTGCCAAAACTTTTGAAAGAAACAAGGGTTCATACCATCGAGGCTCGGAGTGTGACATCCCAGGTTTGGGGCACTACACCTTAGGCGAATCCCACATCGGCTACGCACAGGGTGTTCAGACTGTACATAAGAGGGGTGGTATCTGAACTGGTTAGCGCGCTTTTGGGTGGCACCCCAGGTTTGGGACACTCAAGGGACAAACCCGTGAGGGGTACTCGTACGGAAGGCCCTAAAGCGGACAATACTAACCAGGGCAGGACCATGACAATTGGTATCAGAGCCAGAGCCTTGTCCCTCTGGCCGGTGGTGGGGCAAACCTCAGCGAGGACGCTGAGTCCCTAAGGGGGGGTGTATGTGACATCCCAGGTTTGGGGCACTACACCTTAGGCGAATCCCACATCGGCTACGCACAGGGTGTTCAGACTGTACATAAGAGGGGTGGTATCTGAACTGGTTAGCGCGCTTTTGGGTGGCACCCCAGGTTTGGGACACTCAAGGGACAAAGCCGTGAGGGGTACTCGTACGGAAGGCCCCAAAGCGGACAATACTAACCAGGGCAGGACCATGACACGGAGCCTTATCCGAGTGCATCTCAAAAAGGGCTCGTTCAATCTCCTCATCCGTAAAATTTGTAAGTAGTAGGTCGTTGTCCATACGGGATACCATAGGCTCAATAAGACGGATAATTGGATCATAATCAGTAGGACAAGCTGCAAATAAATTAGAAAAATAATCAACTACCACATTACCCATCGGCATTTGAGATTCACAATAAATATTATCCACATTATAAAGCCCAGCAACATGATTCATACGTCTACCCGCTGAAGCCGCTGCATGAAAAAACCTTGCATTTGTGTCTCCACAATGAAGCCACAAGGGCTTCGCACGCTGATGCCAAAAAATTTCTTCCTGCTGAAGGAGATTATCTAACTCAGTCTTGTATTGAGAGCAACAGGCAAGAGAGTGAGCATCATCCAATTCTCGAGTTTCAGCAATTTTACGCTTCAAAATGGTGATATCTCTTTGGAATCGCAATCACAGCGCACTATCCTAGTCCTTCAACTGTCGACCATAATTTTTAATTTTACCCAGAATATGCAAATCGAAATCCAGAGCCCACCCGTGAGTGACAACATCATGAATGGCAGGTTCCCTCAACCAAGCATTCTCAAATTTAAAACCCTTGTAATGGCGACCGTTTTGTAAATCTGAAAGGCACATAAGGATCGAAGAATGATCTGAGGTTAAAGTCACTAGATTCTGCAGCCAACCACCAGGGAATCGATCCAACCACTCGCTAGTAGCAAAGGCAAGAACAATTCTCTCCTCGATATGATCATCACCCCTGCCATTACACCAAGTGAACCGATACCCCACTATAGGAATTTCAACTAAGTTATAAGCATCAATAGAGTCAAAAATTTCTAAGAGAAGGACCATGAATAGGCAAGCCTCCTTTTTTATCCGTCTCATATAATAATTCATTAAAATCTCCTATGCAAAGCCATATAAGAGAAGATAGACTAGCTAACCTGTGTAAAAGATGTTATGTTTTGTGCCTTCTGCTCCTATCAACATGCCTATAAAAGCCTATAAAGCACCAAATAGCCATATTATTATAAAAGATATGAACATTAATAAAGCAATCATCATAGCCAACCACCCTAACATCAACCTCACTATTCCATAATAAAGCCAAACCTCTAGAATGACCTCTAGCATCAACCACAAGATAAGAATCAAAGCCATGTAACATCCCTTCCCGGTCCACCCGTGAACCCGAATGAACTGAGCCGAGACGCTACAATCTGGTTGAACCTATATCCTATCATGCTGATATCATCTTGTACGCTAAATATGATGTCATGCTATTGCTTTATACATCATTTATATACAGACATTTATTTAATATATACAAGACATTACACTATTTTTCAAAATGAAATGGGCCCAATGATGTGCCCGGTACATGCCACAGAACCAAAATATCAAAATAAGTAGTTACCCTGAAGACTAGGTCTTAAAAAGATGAACTGCAGCAGTTGTAAAGATGACTCTCTACAGTCCAGACCCAAAACCTGCGAGTTAAAATAGGTAACTCGCTGAGCAAATAAAGCTTAGTGGATATCTCAACTTAATAAGAATTAAATAAATAAGCATGTAAGCACACATATCATTATACTTTCATGGTCTTACCTATTGTTCATTATGCTGTATGAATTATACAATTTTTATTAAACATCGTATAATTTATAAATAACACAATTTCATAACTGTATGGCTCCATAAGGTTATAGTGAAACCAAAGTGATAAGAACGACTGTATGAAACTGGATGAATACTGTATGGCTGGGCTGCTATGACCCGTATATAAATCATATCCACTCAACGGCCTGTAGCCTGAGTACCAAACTGTATGGGACGCAGATCTGCTATCTTATGTCGCGACATAGCCTTATCTACGTGGTTTCTACCTAACCTTAGTGGAGCATATTATCTGTATTATTTATAAAATGCATAAACCATACTGTTTACTTGTATGCTGTCTCATTCTATACATCGCTAACCTGTTTCATGCTTTAAAAGGATTTCATAAATGTCAGGGACTGCACCTTAGGCGAAATATCACATCGGCTAAGCACAAGGTGGAAGTGATGTACATAAGGTGTGACAGGCCTTGAGTTCCCGAGACGCGTTTTGGGCTAGGAGGTGGTTCCCTGGCCCAGGAACAAAATCGTGCGGGCCTGGGGCCCAAAGCGGACAATATCTCGGTAGAGCCTGGGATGTTACAAACTTGGTATCAGAGCCAAGCCTTGTCCCTATGGCTGGTGGTGGGGCAAACCTCAGCGAGGACGCTGAGTCCCTAAGGGGGGGTGTATGTCAGGGACTGCACCTTAGGCGAAATCCCACATCGGCTAAGCACAAGGTGGAAGTGATGTACATAAGGTGTGACAGGCCTTGAGTTCCCGAGACGCATTTTGGGCTAGGAGGTGGTTCCCTGGCCCAGGAACAAAACTGTGCGGGCCTGGGGCCCAAAGCGGACAATATCTCGGTAGAGCCTGGGATGTTACAATAAACAACTATAAGTAATATCAAATGAGTAATATTGCAAACAATTGATAACTTGTAAAGGAACTTGCATGAAATTAATCTAACTATTGCACCCGCGACGCAACTCTTACTAATCTTTATGTATCTTAGTTTAGAACATTCGAATTAAGGAAATTTTTTATTTTAATTTAAGTACTAATCTTAGGCTGAATGAATCTACATATGTATTCCAACAGCATTTCTAATGTAGCCTTAAAATCTGCCAGGGCAGTCTGTACATGTTTCACAAATTCTAGCATAACTCTTTCTTCTTAAGTCCAATTTAGGTCATTCTAAAGTCTATGGTTAGCTAACACATTAGGGTACAAATATGTCTTCTATCACCTCTTTGAAATATGTTGGTAAAGTAGTCAAATATTGAATTAAAGTAGCAACTTCCAGTCTGCCCAGCTGTTGGTTTCCAGCCTGCACAGTTTGTACCATTTTGTTCATATCTCTCAATTTATAATGCCAATTTAGGTGATTCTAAATTCTGTGGTTATCTAATACATTAGGGTACAAATATGTCTTCTACCACCTTTTTGAAATATGTTGGCAAAGTAGTCAAATATTGAATTAAATTAGTAACTTCTAGTCTGCCCAGCTGTTGGTTTCCAGCCTACACTGTTTGTACCATTTTGGTCATATCTCTCAATTTATAAGGCAAATTTAGGTGATTCTAAATTCTATGGTTAGATAACACATTAGGGTACAAATATTGCTTCTATGACATCTTTGAATTATGTTGGTAAAGTAGTCAAATATTGAGCTAAAGTAGCACCTTCCAGTCCGCCTAGATTTTGATTTCCAGCCTGCACAGTTTGTACTATTTTGGGCATATCTTTCAATGTATAAGTCCAATTTAGGTGATTCCAAAGCTCATAGACAGCTAAAACATAAAGGAACAAATAACTCTTCTATACCACTTCCTATTTCATCAGTAAACAAGTTCAAATTTAGGTTGAAGTTACTGGTCAGTTGTCCAACAAACCTGTTTCAGCATGAAATCAAATATCCAATTCATTTATTCAATGCATCCCATGCTTAATCAACGTTCTCAAACCTATTACTCAACATTCAGCAACATATCTTATCACTATCATCACACTACACATATTCTCATGCAAGAAAATTTATTAAACTAAAAGAGATATCAAACCTTCAACCAAAAAGCTTTCAACCTTTTTCTTAGCTTCCTTTCTCTTTTCACTTTGAGCTCACCTCTCCTATACATAATAACATCTTATTAATCATCCAAAATCTCACTAAATTATGAAATTCAAGAAATTCAACTTACTTGGATAAAGTCATAGGTTGAATTTAATGCTTGAAATGTTGAATATTAAGGTAGAAAATGGAGGAAGATTTAGGAGAAGATGGAGAAGGTAAAGTGAAGGAAGAAGACAAAAGTGAAGAGGGAGAAGGTAAAGTGAATGGAATTTTCGAGTAACCTCCAAATATATCTTCTAGTATGTTATAAAATTACTAAATAGTACCTAAATTTTCAATATTTTACCATTTAATACCTAAACTTTATACTTTATTTCAATTAGGTCCTAATCCTTATACTTTTATTGCAATTGAGTCTACATCTTTATGTTTCATTCAATTAAGTCCAAGTCTTTGATTTATTTAATTTTTATGGCTCGAACCGGGTTCTGGTTCGTTTCAACTCGACTCGACTCGACTCGCTAAATGCAACGACTCGATTCAGTAGGATGTCACAAGCCAACTTTACAAAGAACCTCAGCCATCGTACCCTGACTAACCAAAGCTTAATACAAAAACACAATACTCTGCCTATGAGAGCGTAAAAGCTCTTTTAAAATGAGAACTGCGCGGCTATTGCCAAGACCTCGACAGTTCCAACTGAGGCAATTCATGGCTAGCGGCAGACCTGCACTGCACTGCTCTATTCCATGATACTTGTTCCTTAATCTGCTCGTCCATTACTGCCTTTGTACTAGGAATTCCCGAGTTAATAGTACTGCTAGAAGAAGGATTGCTTGTAACAGGATGGGCCAAGCGAGCCCTTTTCTTACCCTCCAAAAACTGCACCTCTAGATCCTCCAATTCAGTTTGGTTAGGCCTAATATTAGCCTCCAAACTCGAGCCCATTACAACTTTTGTTACCGGTTCCTTTTCCTGCCCCCAGTCATAATTTGAGAATTTTGGCACTCCAAGATTGATGCCAACATGTCTCTGATAAGTTGCTCACCTTTTTCAGTAGGGCTCTTCTAGCTTCCTCCCTTAGGACGCAACTGATTACCTTGAGCATCCCGAAACCATCGCAAATCATTCTTTGAAACCAAGTTTTGTCGAGTCGCCGCCCTAAGCCACTGTCCCCATCCATAATCAACATGTCCTTCCAGCAAGTGGAACAGCTTATCACAAAAGGTCTCATTATGCCCCAAACATCCACATAAAAAACAAAAAACCAGCAATCGTTCATATTTAAAATTAACAGTTTTAGAGCTTCCATCAACTGTCTTAATCTTTTTCCATTGTTTTAAAGGCTTCCAAACATCAATCCTAACACGAATACACATTTGGAATCGCCAAAAAACTATGTTGTTGTTTTTCATATCACAATCACAAAACTCCCTAATGAAGTTTCCGAACTTTCACGCTACCGTTTCAGACATATAGCCCAATGGAAGGTCGTGAACTTGGACCCAAAAAGAAGAGAAAAATAATGGGACATCTCTAGGATCCGCTTCCTCCTTTATCTTCTCAAGCACGAGTAAATGATTATTAAAAGTCCACGGTCCATCATTCCAAATCCTAACAAGATCCACCCTATGGAAGAACTAGAACAAAAACACCTTGGGGTCTAGTTCACTAATACGAATTCCACGCCCTGGTCTACACAGATTTGCAAAGGAACTTTTCATGGCCTCAATGTTAAATTTTTTATCAGTCAGTAACCTCCCAATAAACGTAAAGAATAGTCTGGCTTAGCTTGCTGCATTTGCTCATTCTATTGGAGGTCCATTTCAGATTCCTCATCATTTGAAAGACATCGAGATGCAATCGAAATATCGTTCATCTCATTGTGCGTAGCTGCTGCCATAGATACAAAAGCAAAAGGACACTTGCACTCAGGAAGACTCTCTCACATGCCCTAGGCAATAGATAAATGACTCTTATTAACTGTTCTTACATCATAAATTCTTATTAATTGAGTTGATTTTGATTTATTGAATTCGTTGTAGAAATTTACCACAACCTCCATTATTTTCTTCCCTCTTTTATAATTAATTAATTAATTAATTATACAAAATATATAAGTTAGGCTATAATGAGTTAAATATTCAATCTAACCCCAATATTAAAATTATAGATAACAAATCCCAAAAACACCAACAAATTCTTAAATCTTAATGGGTTTAAATTTCAGGAATAAGACAATAATTTAACTTTAGTTAATTCCCTCACGTAAAATTGTTGAAGATATACTAATGTTGACGAAGACCGAAGTTTCAGAAGAACGGAAAAAAAAGAAAAAAAACCCAACTTGGTGGACGATCCGAAGATTGCAGGGTTCTGAGAAGCTTCGAATCTTCAACTGAATGCTTGTTTTGCGCCTTTTGGATTTCCATTAAGCATTGGGAATCTCTCTATTTCTCTCTTGCCTTTGCCAGTTTGCCTCAAGAAAACAAACCAGCACGACTCTTCCAACCAAAAAACGAAAAATCCTACCTTTATATTATCTATTTATCGGCTAATCCCAAGCATTCACTTATTTCTTCAATAAATGAAATGAAACTCTATTTTTTCCGTTTTTTCTGCTTGTTGTTACTGTTAATTTTGGGGGTTTTCAGCTCATTCGGCGATGGATTGAACTCTGGGAGTACGGAGATAGTGCATTCGAGTTCTCGATGGGTTGATTTCAATGCTCCAACTCGAGCTGGAGCTCGGTCTCTAAAATCATTCTCGTGAGTTTCGGTGCCTTTTTTCGTGTTGTTTAAATTTTTAATTTTGGTTTATGATTCTATTGATTTTTCTTTACTCTATCAATAATTCTATTAATATTTGTATTCTTTTGATAAAAAAATGTGTAATTTTTGGGGGTTTTGTAACGTAGGTAGTTGAATTTTGAAACATCAGCCTTGTTTTTGGGAGATTTTTGGCAATTTGCTGTAGTTTATTTATAAAATTTCCCATTTTTATGAGTTTTCCCTACAGATTGTTTAATTTCTACTAAATTTCAGTTCAGATGAATTGCTAGTTGTATATTCCATTTCTTCTGGAACCATGGGCCTTGCTGAATCCTATTGCTTGTTGATTTTTGCTTTTATATTTGTATTAGACCTGCCTTAAAGTTATTTTGTGATGGCCTAAGAGATATACTTACAAAATGATCAGCCTTATAGAATCCTGAGTTATTCTAACCTTGAGAACTTGATCATGCCTTCTCCAGATTGGTTTTTACTAACATTCCCCACCTGGTATAATTTCTGGTATTTATGTGCATATAATTTTCTATAATATTTAACTTCAATTTGGCTGTTTAGAGAATTTTATTAGCTGTTCAGTTCAGATTGTGTAATTAGTCATATTGCTTTATCGTATGGTTCCTTTTTAATGCAGACACGTTGAAGATTCAACAGAATTAGTTGCTCTCCTAAACGGTACAATTTATTTTGAGGATACTATCTCTGGGAGAGTGCTTTGGTCATTTTCATCTGGAGCACCAATACACTCATCATATCAAACTCCATTTAATGAAGATAGTGATAATGAAAATGCATCTGGACCAAGTACTGGATTCTTTGTAGATTATGGAGATGACTGGCAACTGTATGCACATGCAAAACACACTAGTGGGGTGGTATGTCTAAGAAGCACATTTATGAATGGAACATTTTTTATGATTATTTGATGATGTTTTTTTATGCAAAGGATATGCTGCCATTTTTATGTTGTTTCTTAACATTTAATCTTTTTTCTATAATTACTTGCTTGCATCTTAACCATTGATAAACTATTGCCCTAACAGAGACTTCCAATTAATATTGAAGACTTCATCCAAATTACCCCACACATATCAGAGGATGGAACAGTTATACTTGGATCTAAGACAACTGCAGTGTTTGTGGTTGAGGCCAAAACTGGAAAACTTATCCGCACTTATAAGTCTCTTGCTTCTCCATCCATATTGCAAAGGAATGATCAAGGGAGTGCTATGTATGATGACAACAAAAATAATGAGAATTTAGTAACGCCTGGTTCTGCTGCTCAAGTCGTATACATCACAAGGACAGATTATGCATTGCAAACTTTTGGTCCAAATTCAGACACAGTTTCTTGGAATATGAATGCAGCCATGATTGAGGCTTCTTTTCTTTGTAAAGATACAGCAGCTGTACTGAACTCTGCCAATAAACTTGGTTCTGAAATTGGAAGTGATTTTGATTTGCCTTTCTCATGTCAGTCTAGAAGAATGGCGGTTAGAAGGCAGGGTAAGCCACAGTTGTCTTCTCGGGCTTCTCATGGTGATGAGAAGCTTCCATTGCCAGCTCCAAATGTAATGCTTCCTTCACAGCCTGGTGTTGACAAGTCAGTGGAGGATTATCAAGAAAGAAGGATACTTTCGGGGTCTGCTCCAAATTCGATGCTCCCCTTGGAATCTAAAGTCAGAAAACTGTCAAGTTTTCAGCCCAATGGTGATAGTGAAAGAATGCTTGCTGTGCCTTATGATTCTGGAGCAGTTGATGTGCGTGATACAAGATTCCATTATGAAGAATTGATAAGCATCATCATTAAACTGTCAAGAAAACTATCATTCATTTTTTTTATAGCCATCATTTTGTTGTGCTTTATCTTCTATCCCCACAATCTAGTGGATAAAGAAAAGGTTGTTGCAGAAGGGCTGTCAACTAGTAGTAGTTTAAAAGCTTCATCTACCAAAAAGAAGAAAAACAGGAAGTCAGGAAAAAAAGATGGCTATGTTGAGGCAAAGGATTCAGATGTGTCATGTGAAAATGGGGATGGATCTGAACTTGGTGATGGCAATGACAAAACAGTGTTGGACCTTAATAAACTTGTTGATGGTGGTGTTGATGGACGTAGAATTGGTAAATTATTTGCATCAAATTCAGAAATTGCTAAGGGAAGCAATGGTACCATTGTCCTTGAAGGTATATATGAAGGTCGATCTGTTGCAGTGAAACGTTTGGTTCAAGCTCATCATGATGTGGCTTTCAAAGAAATTCAGAATCTTATTGCATCAGACAGGCATCCAAATATCGTTCGATGGTATGGGGTGGAGTATGATAAAGATTTTGTCTACCTTGCTTTGGAGCGTTGTACATGCAGTTTAGATGATTTGGTTCAGATACACTGTGATTCCTCATTAAACCGAATCTTCAGTGAGAACCAAGCTACTACAGCTGCAATTGAGTATAAACATCGGTTGGATAAAGTGAAAGTTACAGTACAAGACTTTAATTTGTGGAAGTCAAACGGTTATCCATCATCTCTTCTATTAGCATTGATGAGGTATGCCAAAAATCTTCCTATGCTTTTGCTGTTTTCGAGCCAAGAAAGAGGGGGAGAGAGAGAGAGAGAGAGAGAGTCCGTCATCTCTTCTATTAGCATTGATGAGCTATGTCAAAAATCTTCCTGTGCTTTTGCTGTTTTCGAGCCGCGAGAGAGAGAGAGAGAGAGAGAGAGAGAGACCATCTCCTAGTGTACATTTGATTATTTTACTCTTCAGGTCAAACATTGCTGGGTGTTTGTGTCTAAATAGATAACATTAAAATCATTTGATTCAGTTATTCTCTGCTTCAACAAGTAATTAATATTTCTGGAAGCGGACGTCATGGATGGAGCTATTCTGATTCTCATACATTGTAGTCTATCTTTATCTAGCAGAATTATACAGACAATTTGTTATAGAGAGAAGAACAAGACCATCTCCTATTGTCCATGATTTCTACCTTATTTGATTATTTTACTCTTCAGGTCAAACATTGCTGGGTGTTTGTGTCTAAATAGATAACATTAACATCATTTGATTCAGTTATTATCCACTTTTTATTCAAATTTGAGAAATCTGTTCTCTGCTTCAACAAGTAATTAATATTTCTGGAAACGGACATCATGGATGGAGCTATTCTGATTCTCATACATTGTAGTCTATCTTTATCTAGCTGAATTATACAGACAATTTGTTATGCAATCAGGGAAAATAATCAGAAAAATCTATTTGTTTGAATTTTGACTTGCATTTCAATTGCATTCATTTTATATTTCGGTGCATTTTTCTTTGTAGTATCATTGTAGTAGTTTGCTGTCTTCTGTCATGATATTAATACATCTCATTTTAAAGCTGGAGCTCAGCTATTTAGTTCGATAAGCAGGTTCGAGCTTGACTCATTAAGGTTTTGTTGAGCCAAGTCTCAAGCAACTTTTGAGTGGCTTGGCTCATTTACAACCCTAAAGGTCACGGATGGTTCCATGCTAATGTTTATCTTGTTTTTTTCACGATGGTCAACACTACTCAAATATGTCTTAAGGGTTCAGAATCACAACTAATTGTATTTTCAATTACTAATAAGTTGTTGAGAAATCCATAAGAGTATATATGCCTCAATGCTTCCAGTTATGGCTCTTCAACCCATCTGTAACCTATGTGAAAATAAGTCAAGGCAAAGTGCCCGTGTTAAATTTTACCATTGAATCAATTAAGCAAAACCTTCTTGTAGTATTTCTTGCTAGCACTTGACCGCCTATGTGGTTTCTTGCAAGTTAGTTTGTCTCTTGAGCTTCTCGCTGTCTTTTCTTCAACTTCAATCGTAATGGAATTCCTTAAAGAGAATAGAATAAATAAATGCCATGTTGTCTAAAGTTAAGAAAAGTTTACATTACAAATATTTTGACCTTAAAGCAATCATAGTTTTATTTGCCCTTGCAAAAAGATAATGTTGTTTTTAGGATCGTGATTACAAGTAATATAAAAGTAACAGTGAAACACAATTTGTTTTAGTTGAAAAACCAAGGTGCCAATGTGGAAACAGACTTAAGGCACAGAGACATAATTTTAATTTCTCTTTCAAGTTTAATAGACATAGGCACTGTTTGGGGTCACTTAAGTATCTTCTTGATCTTTTGCATCTTTAATCTGTAAGCAGGGATGTGGTTTCTGGGGTTGTACATTTGCACGAACTGGGTATAATTCATCGAGACTTGAAGCCGCAAAATGTATTAATACTCAAGGAAAGATCTTTATGTGCAAAGCTTTCTGATATGGGAATTAGCAAGCGCCTCCTTGGGGACATGTCTTCATTGGGTTATCATGCAACCGGTAAGTGGTATTAACTGATTTTTTTATTTTGTTGAACTAGGTAGTTTATTAATGCCCTTAGTTTCTGGTTACTACTATTTACACTTGGGGCCAATGGCCCATCATATTGTCAAATGTTTTTTCTCCTAAATATCCTAGGTTCAGCAGCCTTGTATGTTAGTGCGAGTTATTAAGTCAAACCTGGATAGAAATGGATGATTATAAGATAGGTGGCTAAGGAGTACGGACTTCATTTGCACTTTGTATCCTTATATTTGGTAAACATAATTGGTCATTAGTTGTTTCAACCTGATTTTTTTTTTTTTCACAATTGCAGGTTGTGGCAGTTCTGGTTGGCAAGCACCAGAGCAGCTTCTTAATGGACGCCAAACACGTGGAGTTGATTTGTTTAGTTTAGGTTGTGTCCTCTTTTTCTGCATTACTGGTGGCAGACATCCCTTTGGTGATCGTCTTGAACGTGATATCAATATTGTCAAGAACAAAAAGGATCTATCTTTAGTAGAATATATTCCTGAAGCTGAGGATCTTATTTCCCGACTATTAAACCCTGACCCTGAATTGAGGTAAAATAATTATTTTATTTTCAAATTTTGTCCCTGTTGATATTTGTAGCATATGGTGAACATTGCAGCTAGCCTGCTATGTTGAAACTCTCTAGTATGAGAAGTTAGATCATTTATGGCTGGTTAATCGTATTTGTTGCTAATTTATCTTTGATATGTTGTAAGGCCAAAGGCATTGGAAGTGTTGCACCACCCAATGTTTTGGAGTTCTGAGAAGAGATTGTCATTCCTTCGTGATGTTAGTGACCGCGTAGAATTGGAAGACAGGGAATATGTTTCTGATCTCTTGAAAGCATTAGAGAGTACCGCACCAACTGCACTTGGTGGAAAATGGGATGAAAAGATGGAACCTGCCTTTATCACTAACATTGGTCATTACAGGCGTTACAAGTTCAACAGTGTCCGGGACTTGCTGCGCGTCTTGCGAAACAAGTTGAATCATTATAGAGAACTTCCCAAGGAAATTCAGGTTCGTTTCTCAAACCTACAAATACATTAAAATATATGTTGCTTGAGCTTTTCAAGGCCTATGTACATACAATTATTAAGCAAGCAAGATAAACCTGATAAATTATTGAACAAAAGGGATCCCTTGAGATAGCTCTGAACCCATATTTGATCCGTCAAACTCCCATAATTTTGCAGTCAGACAATTCTCCTTTTTAAGAACCTTTTCAATTTTTCCATGCACTGATGAATTACTATATTCCCAAGTGAAAAGAGTTCTTATTGTTAGTTTGTAATTTAAACTTATGTATAAAAGTTCTATTTTTTGCATTGATACTTACAGGAGCTTGTTGGACCAGTTCCAGAAGGATATGATGGCTATTTTGCTAGTCGATTTCCAAAGCTGTTGATGGAAGTGTACAGAGTTGTGTACAGATTCTGCGGGGAAGAAGATTGCTTTCAGAAGTACTTTACAAGCAGTGTTTGAAATCTTTTAGCCCCTTCTGACTCCTGTGATTGTGATGGATGACATTGGGGCTATGTATATATAATTGTAAATACAGCAATAATCTTAGTGTATATTTCTCTGTTTATTAATTAATATAATTATTCTCTTTTACTTGTTATTTTTGCTTATTAAGAAGAGCGGACAGAAGCCTGATATGTAAGATGTTATCGTAGAATCGTCTTAGGATTTGTACTTTTAGATTAAAATTATATTGCTGACCCGTGTTGCATAGAAATGTAGAACGTTTTCGAAACCCCGAAACAGTGTTTCAAAAACACCCATGGTTGAGAGTTTCCGTGCATCATAGCTGGTGTTTCGAAAACACCCATGGTTGAGAGTTTCCGTGCATCATAGCTGCTGACTAACGGCAGAGACAAAGTAAATGCTTAAGCAAAAATGGAAAGGAGCAGGTGAAGACACATAAATGAATTGATTCAAGAGGTCTGCAAATATTTTCTGCAGAAAGGAGAGGATGACTTTGAATTCAAGTCATACTCCAATGCGAGGAAGCAAACAATTTGCATTCACAAGAACCGTGTATACCGTTTCCCAAATAAGAAAAAAAAAGTACGAGTCTTTGCCCAAATCAAATAAAGTTCTTGAATCTTATATAATTTGAATCATCTTTCTTAAAAAAACAAATCAAATTGTCTCCTTCACCTTCTCCTTTCTAATGTATCTGCATATCATTGATAGGCAGATAGCTGTGAACTCATATTTGATCCTAACGAACTTCCATAATTTTGTAGTTTTGTTTCATCTCTTATCAGACAATTCTCCTTTTTAAAAACGTTTGCAAATTTCCATGCACTGACGGATAACTATATGCCCAAGTGAAAATAGTGTTCTTTTTGTTAGTCTGTCTTTAAACTTATGTAGTATGGTTGATATGAAGTTTTATTTTGCATGAATACTTCAGGAGCTTGTTGGACCAGTTCCAGAAGGATATATGATAGCTATTTTGCTGGTCGATTTCCGAAGCTGTTCATCGAAGTGTACAAAGTTGTGTACAGATTCTGCAGGGAAGAAGATTGCTTTCAGTACTCCCCAAGCAATAATTTTTCCTCTTTGTTTTTTCCTATTTCAGGATTACAAAACAAAGTTTCCAAGGATGTTTTTCCAGCATCTTGGAAAACATGACTGTTAAAACCAGAAGAGATCAATTTATTAAATTCCTGTGAGAAGAACCAGAAACAGCTGCCAAATGTTACCATTTTTTTTTTTTTACTCACATATACCAGAAGGCCTCATTAAGCTTGCAGAAGAGCCAACTGAAAAAGAGCTTAATTTCCCTAATTTTATATTAAAAACTATTTCACCATGTGATTGTTTGGTAAAAATGAATCTATTTTACACTTCACTATTAGCATCATCATCATGAGTACATCTATTGGAAGGTATTTCATCATGTATTCTCTTTGAACTTGAACTGTCCATAGATTTATCTTCACCTCTATTAGAGATCCCTTCCAAGTGTTGTCTCTTGGAACGGTGTTTCACTCCCTCTTCCTTTTCATCAACAAACGAAAGAAATGTTTGGAGACGCGCAGATGTTGAGCTTCGACCAGAAGATGCTAACTCCTCAGATTGAAACCTGCTGAACTGCCTCAACATCTTCAAAAAATATAAGAAGAGAGCAAGCAAGCAAGCTAACCCACATATCATAAATAGGCCCCAAAAGCTTCTCAGTTGAAGCCTATCTATTTCTAACTTAGTGGCTGTGGAACTGCAAGCACTTCTCATAAGCCATTTGTCGTGCAACCTTTGGAGATCCCCATTCTCAGATAGTTTCAAAATGGCAGTCGACATGTCTACTGCTAAAGGTGAGTCCCTTGCAAATGCCTGATAAACAAATAAATAACAAAACAATTAAACCCTTTTCACCATAAATAAATCTGCATAAGAATAATGGCTAAGAAAAAAAACATGAGTTTTGTTGTTTGGCAGAACAACAAAATTATTGCCTTTTTGCATTAGAGTTGAGAGCGAGCTATTGGCATTTCTACTATTAATATGGTTGGAGTAGTGTTGCAAAATCTAGCGGTTAGTGATTCAAATTTATAACTGAAATATTGAAAAAATTCTAGTTGGTAGCCCTACTGCCAATGTTGATCCTTCAATCACTAATATTGACAGTGACCGCTGACTCAAACAAGCAATCGAAAAATAGGGATGCAGGTGCACTTACAAATCCCCATCCGTTCTTGGTGAACTCTTGACCGACAATGCTGAATTCACATCTGGTTGAGAGGAAGAGCTCTATATATGCGCGCTCATCGACTATAGCAGCAACACCGCCTTTCTGGGGGCCATCTTTCAAGGCTTTAGCATATTCTTCTGGGGTGACAAGTGGAACTAATCTGGCCTCTTCAATGCTGAGTTCTTCAATCAGATATTCCCTTGCAAATGAACCCTGCTGGTAGCCTATGGGATCCTTGCTCGTCCTTAAAGTTTCGATGCCTTTAATGGGAGAATAAAGCTGCTGCACTGTTAGGATTGAGGTTAGGCTTGCTGTGTAGCTTGAATTAATTATAAGCACCACAAACAGCCATATAAGTAGAACAAGGCGACCAAGGGTGCTGATAGTATTTTCTTCTGCAGAAAATAGGAAAAGGCATATTGTCAATTTAAAATTGAAACTGCTTTGGGGCTGTCTATTGGAAAAGACTGGTAAACTTTTTTATTTGACTTACTATGGGCAAAGAACCATGTTGAAAAACTAAACCTGCAAAAGGAAATTAAATGATTGGGGAAATAGAACAAAAGATGAAATGCTTTGCATAATTACCACAAGAAATAAGCAGAAATCCGAAAGGAACCATCCTCACAAAAAAGAGAAAAAAAAGAACAAGGAAAATGGTTATGCAAAAGATTAGTTCTTGGGAGTATTTTATGTCTTTCCCTCAAAAGAATCTGATAGGTTTCTTGGTTACTTACCATAGAATAGTGATGCATTGTCTTCTAGGAGGACCTCTGAAATCATCATTCAATCTATGCTCCAAAATCCAGACAACTACACCAACAATTATGAAAAAGCTAGCGGTCACAGCCCACATCTTTCTGGAAAATGGCCTCAAAAATGCCCAAGCATCAGAATTCGATGTCTTAACTGGAGCAACTACAACTAGCCCAGACTCAATATACGGCTGCGTAAAGTCAGCCATCCTTGTTCGGTTAGTGGTGATCGCTATGTCACCTATTGCTGCATCAAAGACCTATACAGAATATGCACATGTAGAAGATTAAAACAAGAAATGTGTAAATGATAAATGAACCATTCCATATCTAAAATCTTCAACTTTCTATTTTGAAATACTCACACCAGTTGTAATCAAGCGCACAAGCTCATTGTCACTTGGATTTTTTATTCCATCCCCAAATGGAATTAATTTATAAGGAACAGCGTAGGGCAATAAGTTAGCAGCAGCAGTAAAAACATCAATGCAGTAACCAGAAAACATTTCTGTGCCTCGTACTTGGGAGACAAATTCACGATAACTAGCACGATTTGGGACTCCAATTCTCAAATGTCTTCCATTGTTTGGAAACACCCACCCACGAGGTGTTTGTGATGACTGTCCTGGCCAAATGACACTGTATAATATCTGACTTGAACTGGAATGATTAGGAGGCCTTGAGTAAAGTGTTTCAGGAGGCACAACTGATAAACCAGAATGATTAGACCAATAACCAATTTTCCTATACCCTGTGCCAACCACATTGATGATTTCATATGCAGGATGAATAAGGTTCCTGTCAGAATTGAACTTGATTGGACCTGTGACACCTGTCATATTAACCTGCAAAATGTTTTTAAGCAAAAGTTTTCCTCCATTGAAGATACTCATTGCATCAAGATGCAAACCCCCACCACGCAGTTCAGTTAGTCTCGAATCATTGGAAAAGGAAATATTTCCCCCCTGATCAAAAAATGCATCAATTGCATGGGTAAGCATCCAAACTGTGTCATAGGCATATAGACCATAAGTGCTCAACCCAATAGGGCCATAACCTTTTATTCCACTAGTCAAGTTGCTCCACCTAGAAACAAATTTCCTTCTGAGATCTGAATCTGGTGTATGCATACGCAATGTAATAACTCCTTGAATATTATCAACTGTGTCTGCGGGTAGAGGAGAACTAGTATCTAGCAAAGTGGAGAGCCAATTAGTAGCTATCCACACATATCCAGGTCCCATCATGCCTAGATATTGAGCCACACTTAACACAGTTGGAGCCCAAACGGACAAAGTATGAACAACAAGGATCCTAGACTCAGTCAAAGCCACCTGAACTAGCGCATCGGTGATCTCATCCCTAGTTGCTTTAGGACTCAAAGGTGCTTTATATGAAATTTTACACCGTTTCTCTGCAAGCTTATCACCTAATGCAGCTATCCCATTTCTTCCATAGTCATCATCACTATAGATTGCTATCACTTCTCTCCATCCATAATAGTAGACAATTTCAGCTACTGCAGCCATTTGAAACAGATCATTTTGTGATGTCCTAACAAAGAATGGGAATTGAAGTGAAGTAAGAGTAGGGTCTGTAGCTGAATATGACAATAGAGGGACTTGAAGCTCATTTGCAATAAAGGATACTACATGGGCTGTCAATGAGGCCTGGGGGCCAACTATGGCTATTGTATCATCTTCCATGAACTTTAAAGCTGCAATCAGCGATAAAATGGAAGGATAAAGAATCATAATCTATCAATGAATTCTAAAAAAATTATTCAAAGTAAGCAACAAGTAAGATACTGCTAAGAACGTACCCTCTATAATGCCCAGAAATCCACTATAATTGGTGTCCTGCATTTTAATTCTTAGCTTAGTTCCACCAAGAATAGATGGATCAGAATTCACATCATCCACTGCTGCTTGTATCGCAATTCTTGCAACTTTACCAATAGTGGAATTGAATGACAAAGTCGCTCCAATGTTCACAAATTCTGGTCTTCTTTTAGTGGCTCTAGTAAACCCATTTAGACAAACTCCATTACTAAAAACCATGAAAACCAGAAACCAGAACACTTTCATGGTGACTTTTCTTGGTCCACTTAACATTTACTTAACTTGCTCTGCAAAGAACACTACCAAAACAAAAGAAAAGGTAAACACTAGAACCACAAAATCCTTAATTATCAAAAGAAAAAGGGAATCAATTGGTGGAAAATCCAGAAACTATGCTGGAATTCATTCATTTGTATTGTATGGGTAAAATCTAAGAGACAAAATAAGATTATGTAAGCAAGAAATATAATCACTCCATAATCAAGAAAATAGAAACAACATAAAAAAAAAAAAAAATCGAACCAAGAATCCATTCACAAGAATAAGAAAGAGAGAGAGAGAGAGAGAGAGAGAGGAAAGAGAACTTAAGCACTAGCAAAGACATGAATTTCATGAAACCAGTACCATATCCATTAAAAGCAAGAAATAGGTGATTGGGTGTGAAAAGTGGCCATATCCAAAAGGAAAAAATTTAAAAGAATCAAACAAAGTTCACATTCAAAGTGAAACAAAACAAATAAAAGAAAGAGACAAGCTTTTGGATCTAAATAAAAAAAAAGGGTAGAATGTTGAAAAGCAATCTCAAGAAACTTTTGAGTTCACATGTGAGTAAAGTTAAATAGTAGTACTTACAGATATGTAGTTGCAAAGCCAGAGGATAAGGGCTGAGCAGGCTTAGCAAGAACCAAAGGCTGCTTTGGTTGGAGGGAAAAGAAACTGTTAACTGTGCTTGTATTAATAAAATACATCCAATGAAACCTACACAAAAAAGAAAAAGGAAATACAAGTGACATATTCTCACCTGAGAAATGAACAAATTCTGTTATTAATTTATTTCTCATATGGTCATTATTCCATTTTCTTTTTCGTGTATGGTGATAATTGGTTTCCTTTTCACTGCATAGTTCATAGTGTATTTCAAAGGGCGAGTGGTAATGGTTGACCTGCAAATTATTCTCTCAAAGTGCACGATTATCATGCGCAATATAATAAAAAAGAAGAGGACTGACTGTATAAGAACTATATAGAAAGCATTTTTTTTTATCCTATTTGAAAAGAAAAACATGGAAAATACTCTGTCCCAACTCCAAAAAAATAGCAATAGGGTGAATTATAGGTTCGGTTCAACCCGAAATTTGTTTTAGTAGCTGTTAGTAATTATAATAACTGTCATTAGAAGTGAGCAATTCTCGGTTTTTAACCAAGAAATGAATTAAACTGATTCATTTCGATCGAATTCGGTCTGTTGTATTAGAAATTTAGTTACCGATCAATTTGGATACTTAAGACCAATTGATTTTTGATTTTTAATTCAATTATAATAGATAACTAACTGAAATTTATTTTTAATCCCAACAAATTGCTAATTTGATTTGAAATAACTAACTCGAAACTGAAAATTTCATTCAATTTGATCGATTATTATACCACTCAATTGTAGATTTATATACCATAAAAATATATTCGGATACACCGAAACTAAGCTAATTCAATTTGGATATCTGAATGCTCACCCTAACTATCATCCACTCTCAACTTTTAAACACTAACGTAAATAATTAATACTATTTTAAGAGCTGTTATCGAATACAGCCTAATTCTAATAGCAAAAAGGTTTGGCTCAAAATTCAAAATTAGTTTAGTTATACCAATTTTGAGTTTTTGAATATTTAGTACTAGAACTGCTTGATGTATTGGGGATTACTGATTTTAGTTTGGCTTGATGCCAAGTTAAAAGAGGGAAAAAAAAAAAAATTAATACCAGAAGATTTTAGAAAAAGTAATTGAATTGTAATCAATGGACCCTTACCAAAACTAAGACCAATCTAAAAACCGATTGAGCCAAAATCTTAAAACAGGACCGGTTCAGATCCTAATTCCATCTCTCAACTTTGAACTCCCGGTTTATAGGAACCAAAATAAATAAATATTTAATATTTATGTATATAAATATAATTATTATGTTACAAGTTAATTAAATGGAAAAAAAATTGTCGGTATCTATCTAGTATCTATTCCGTATAAAATGTCTGTACGTGAAATATAGTGGGACCACCAATAAGAGAGGGTTCCATTTGGGTAAAGGCACGACTTTGAACACGTGGTTGGAGGGATTGAGAACCATTTATAATTGAAAAAATTGCACTATGCTACTTCTCGTTTGTGAAATATAACTCATCTATCTTTGTATTTTTTAAAATATTTTAATTTTTTTTATATTTTACTTCAATTATATTATTAGGTCATTCAATCTAATTTTATGTCTTTTCTGTTAAGGGAAAGAAAAAAAAAACAAAGGTCAAAAGAGATTAAAACTTTAATATCGAAGAAATTATAGTATAGTTATTGTAGTTTGAGAAATACATGTAGTATTTTTAGAATTAAAAATAATATTTTGTCATTTGATAAGGCACTTAATGAAAAAGATATAAAAATTAGATAGAAGAAACTAGTAGTATAATGAAGCAAAACATATGGAAAATTAATTTATTTTCAAAAATATAAGAATATACCAATTGAATTTTCTCAAGTCACATTGTATGGTGCTGTAATTTTTATTTTTTAGTCATGTCATGTTCAAAGAAACAATTGGTCTCTCCTTCTAACGATGGAATGGGATGGATTCGGCATTGGTCGAAATTTCTTAAAACTTGAATCTGACTTAAAAAAGAAATTGAAGATTGGCATAAGAATAAATTAGTTTGACAGATGTTAATTGGAATGGAGTGGTTGAGACTCCTTATCTTTTGAATAAAGGACTAAAGTTCGAGCCTTAAGTATGAAAATTGTCACTCTGAGAGAGTCTCGCCTCTAAATGGACCTTGTAGTACTCAAGTTGGATATATAGTTGGAGCCTAATGGAATTTTTGATACCAATAGTTATAAAAAAAAAAAAAAAAGGTAAAGTGGCTTGCATGCATACTTATACCAAAGATTCTTATAGCTAGAACAAATTTACTATCATCTTCATAAATATTAAATTCTTATAAAAAAATTTACCAATTAATTTTTTATTTAAAAATAAAAAATATTATAAACATAATAGATCATGTTTATGATAACATGAAATGCTTCAAATTTTAATAGCCTCATCTAAAACTACTAATTCACTAGTACCAATTTTTATTATTTTTACATAATAAGATTTAAATTATGAAAACCACCCTTTTCCTTTTCTTCTTTTGACATAAAAAGAATCATTTATCTATAATAGTAAAGTTAGGAGTTAGAAATTCCAACTGCTTACTCTAAACGAAACGACAGGCTAATGGTCCATTATCCATGTCGTATGTTTAATGTTTTTCCTTATGTCTTCTGCTTTATGGGCCCACGTGCCATATCCAATGTTCATGTCAAGAAAGAGCACGTGCCTCTTAACAAGTTCAATGAATGGCCCAACCGGCTAATCCAAAGGGTTAGCAAGTGTGATGTTTCTTCTTTTATTAATTTTTTTAATCTTAATGTGCATAATTATTTTTAATTTAATCTAAAAAATAAACTTAACGTGACAGAAAAAATTAGTTTGTATTACTTGCTATCACTAAATTAAAAAAAAAAAGACTAACAAATTTAATAAATGGCTCCATGGTAGGAAAAGTTGCCTACTGTCACGACCCATTTTCGTGGGCCGGACCGGCACTAGGACCTGGATGGGCTTAAGGCCCCCGAAGCCCGTAGTAAGCCTAAATTATTTAAAACTCATATGCTATTCGTAATTGTGGATTCAGGACCAATAATTTATTTCACAAATATATCCAAATAATAAATGTCTATACTTTATTTATTCATTTACAACTCAGTTGGAATACAATTGCGGAACTCTACTCCATAATTCACTATTCTTTGCATTTACATATTTAATACAATGATTATTACTCTTATCGATCCATATCTCGTTCATTCAATTAGACTCCACGATTCTTCTTTCCATCTATTACCTGGGGAGGGTTGGAGGGGGGTGAGTATTAAACTCAGTGAGTAGAATTAGATAACTCTCTCACCCCACACAATCATAAAAATGCTAAAATAATTTTATGTGGTCACCCGTTAAATTATGTGATCATGCAGTTTGGCACACAAATGGCAATACAACAGCAATCACAAATATTATCACCTTCATATAATCACATCACGTGGAAATTAGTCAGTGGAGTCACCGAAACCCGATGAGCCGTCCTCCCACATGGCCCATCCTCTCACATGTGCACCAGGGAGCCAATCCCCCATTCTGGCCGACCGGTTTAATCCTCACACAACCAGTCCTCTCATTATTTTTCCAGTCTCTCTCTCTTTTTTTTTTTTTTTTTTATCAACAGGAGGCAACCCGGTCGTCTCCATCAAATCTAGATCATCAGGCGCTCACAACAGGAGGCCACCCTGCGGGCTGCGATCAAATCTAGATTATCAGGTGCGCCCAAAAAAAGAAGCCAACCTGTGGTTTTCCATATCATACAGATCAGAACAGTAGGTGCACACGGGGGCGCCGATCTCCCATTTACCCGGCTAACAGAAATCAGAATCAGGATCCATATAACAGTAACAGTCTCACAAACCCATGGTGACCCACTTCATCCCAATTCCACACAAACAAGGCACAACAATATCACATCACAGATAATCAAGCAATTTTTAATATCAACAAATAGTGCAGCACGATATGGCAATTCAACAAAATAATGCATGATAACATTTAGCCGTGAATGCATGAATGCAGGCGGATGATACTAGTTATCTAACACTACTCACAGTTCTTTATTGTCCTCTAAAAGGACTGCCTTTCTAGCCACATGCTTCCAGCCTTTGTCCTCGCATTTTTGAATTTTTATAATCCTCTAAAATAAACAAGAAAATTCTAAGTAAGAATTCTAATTCAAAAAAAAATTATATTTCACATTCGTTTATTAGTTTTGGTTTCCAGTTATATATATATGGTTTTCTAATTTATATATTTATTCTAATTTATCAACTTTAAATAAAAGGTTAAGTAATATTTTATAATAATACTAATAAGAATACTAATATTAATAATAATAATATTATTAATAAGAATAATATGATTGATAATATAATCTTACTAACGATAATAATTTTATTCGTACTATCTATTAAAGTCCTAAAAATAATCTAATTTCTACCGAAATTTCGGCAGCATCTCCCCTAACAATTGGACTATCCACCTGTTAAAATATCAACAATTTATCAAACCACACAGCCCATCCATCGGGCAATCAATCAAATCAAATTTCTCACCCTCCTTCAATCTCAGCATCACCGCACAATCAAAATTATAATTTACAATAACATTATATCTAAACTACCTTAATCCACACTTAAATTCTATTAATATATCATTATCAAGGTTCCTTAATTAAATCAATACTAATATTATAAATCAATTAACTACTCACAATTAATAAATTAAATTAACTAAATTAATTAACTTCAAATAATAAAATTAATTTAATTAACTAATATTACTAAAATTAAATTAACTAACCAAGATTACTAAAATTAAATTAATTAACCACAATTAATAAAATAAATTCATACCCAAACAAAATATTATTGCCGGAGTTTGCTTGATCGGTGACGAAACCAAATCGACTGGGCTTCAACCAATCTCAATGGAACGAAATGAAAGAGCATTCACTGGATCGACCAAAACTGGTAGCAGCACTAACCGGAGTCGCGCGCAGGAGCTGCGTGAAGCGGCGGCGACTGGCGGTGGCAGAGAGAGCGAGAGAGGAGGCGCGATGGAGGTGGAGCTCGTGGTGGTGCTGCCCTTGCTCGATCGAAGGCAGAAGAGAACCAGTGTAGCGGCGCGATCTGACAGAGGAGCTGGCGGAGAGACTGCGGCGTCGAGCTGCAGCGAGGTGGCGCGCGAGGAGGTCCGATCGGGCTGGAGGTGGGCGCAACTCTGCTGCCCTGTCTCGCCAAGGACGCAGACGCAGTGAAGGGAAAAGAAAGAAAAGAAGAAGAAAAGAGAAGAAGAAGAAGAAGAAGAAGAAGAAGAGAGGAGGAGGTGGCGCGGTGGCTGTGTCGGTGGAGTGGAGGTGCAGCGCTGGTGAGGGTGTGAGGGGGTGAGGTTTGCGTTGGAGAATAAAAAAAACAAGAGATTTTTCTAGATGGTTTGGGTCGAACCGGTTCAATTCGGCCCAAATCTTTGGTTTTCAATTGGTTTTCGGCTTTTTCAATCGGTTTCTCACAGTATTCGCATTAAAATATTTAAATAAATTTACAGGCTGTCGGTTCATTAAATTTAATTGGAAAATATTTTGAAAATAAAAATTCGGGTTGTTTCAGTCTTCCCCCCTTATAAAAAAATTCGTCCTCGAATTTTGAAAGTAACAAGAAACTAGGATGCAATAGTTGTTTACGACAATGATAGTTGTGCTTCTCACATAATGCTGCAACTGCTAAAAGTTATTGCATTCACATTTAGGAGGATACTTGTTCGTCTGAGCAGCTAGAAGGGTGAATCAAGACGATGAGGTAAATATTTTGAGTTCATTAGTCAGAGTGGTGAAACTAATTTTTATTAGATTTATTAATTAAGACAACCCAATAAACAGGCACGGGAAGAAAATCTAATTTATAGAGAGGGTAGGATGATTATGAGCTGAACTCATCCCCAAAGTTTAGATATTTTCCTTATCACCAAAATTAATTTAAATTTGAGTTGTACTATATCCACAATTCATCAACTCAAGTCAAATATTCATAACCCAAGGCACAGATTCGACATTAATATTCACCTTTACACGTAAGAATTTAAGTCCCTTATAACCTCTGCTCAAGTAAGAATTATTAATCTCATTAGTTATATATCATGTAACCCACATTGATGTATTGCCTCATTTAGCTCTCACTGGCTATTATAGGCAATGATCATCACTCAATAAGACAATAATACACAAACCAAGTATTAAATCTTCTGATACAAGAATCCACATATTCAAATTTACTACTATCCCAATTTAGAATCCTTATTTCAAAATTCAAAACCTACAAGCTGACTCATCCATTTTCCATCGGTTCCAAACATTAATATCATTATTCCAATAATCATGGAAGAAATTTAAAATTAGATAAGATGGTTGCTGCTAATTCAAGGAGGTTTTCGATTATTATCAAATTCTGCCATTAAGTACTATTTGATCATTTCTAATTAAAGAGAACAAATTCTTACCACTACTACAAGCTTATTTCAAACAAAATCATGACATTTCTCTAGCTAATTGCTATCAACTGATAGGAGATCCTGACTTCTATCCCAATCTCATCACATATTTATCACCTTAACCATTTTCCAACGAAAGATATATAATCTCCTTTCAAATCCTACTAATGAGAATCCTCATAAAAACAAATAGTACATCAACTATATAGAGAAAATTTAAACTCATAGTCAAGTCCCTAATTTAGTTTTAACTTCTCTGTTCCTCTTTCCAATTTGTCATACCATACTATTTCTTAACTAATTATGACAAGAACTTATGCAACTAGCCAAGTTAACTATTGTCATGCCAGATAATTCTTAATTCATTTTCGAAAATTTGCAAACGCCATTCAATTATACTCAATTCCATAAAGAAATCCAGCCTACATTTTATTTTTTTTTTACAAGCTGAATCGTGATGAAAAATTCTCCAAACCAATTTACCTATTTCTTTTGTCTTTAATCAACCTTTTAGACCGAAATTTACTTATCTAGAAATCAAGAATCCTAAACAAGTAGTGTCTTTTGCTCTAGCTAAGTAAATGATTAAGAATGTTAAACCCATAATTCAACTCCTGACTAGACTATGTCCTTTATTTTATATTTACTCTTAATCCCATGAATGCCTATGAATATTCAGACAATAATATCATTGGGTTATTCCTTTTCTCCAAGTCTATCTTAATGTCTATCATCTATAAAATTTATACCTAACACGATCTAGGAATATCCTCAACCTCAATTATGTTCTCTCTATATTCTTACTCCAAACAAAGTTAATACCTCATTGAATTCCTCAACATCTGAGTTAGAATGTACCAGTCCTCGAATTGACCTAACTAATTAAGTATTCCTTTAAACCACAAGTTATATCACAAATTGCCATTTATAACACAATTTTATTCATTCAATCATAATTTCCACCAATTGCTAAGAAATTCAGAATAGCTTTACATTGACTCCAAATCATATATTAATCACTCTCATCCTAATTGATATCTCAATAATTCCAGGAGCAAATTTTAAATTAATAAATCACCAGATTAACACACTTAAGTTAGTCGTCAAGTATAGTTAATATATACTCTTAGATCGTCTTGTTAGCACATCCACTAATCCTATACTCTATATTTTCAATCTTTAAATACTTGCGTGTATTCTTTTCACTAAATTTGCTAAAATTATTCCAAATCTACTTGTTTGCTCTTACACAAATTTTCAATATCCCAAACAAATAGTAAATTAAAACCCAGCTAGCTTACTAATAAATGAAAATACTCTAATTACCTTTACGTTCTACTAAGGACATAAAATATAATTTTTCCTTCTTTATCCAATAAAACAAGTAACTTGCAAAAGTTGCACTAATTAATAGAATTTCCTTATTTTAATTGCTTTACGGCTAGAAATTAAATTTATTCACATTCGTTGTCATCTCAAGTTAAGTCCCATATCCTTTTTCAACTCTTATTCCCAGTTATTTCTAACACTTATCACATGCACATAATATATCTATGAGCTCAACATATGGGTTCAATTAATATAACTCATAAAACTATTTCCAACTAGATGCTATCAAATTACAGAAGTCAGAATTTTCTTATCTCTTGCTCTCAAGTAGAAAGTCTATCTTTCTTTCTGAATATAAGTACCAAGTTCTTTCGTCATCGGAATTACAATCCTTGAATTATTTATCTATTCGTTTATCACCAAACATTCAATAGCTTCCTACATTATCTCTTTTTAGATTCTAAATTTACTATTTATGAACCACTAAATTCTCTAAACTCACCTCGCAAGACCCGATTAACTCAACTCAAAAGTTTGGTCATAACATTATCAATTATTTGTTTAATATTCTATTAGAATTATCACCGACAGTGATAATTATTTTAAACCTCAAAGCCATTTTCCTACCTTCAATAATATACATGTTCCATCATTCTACCCTTAATAGTATTTCACTTTTTTTTTTTATCACTTTAATAGTAGTTATTCCTAATTTGTCAAAATTCTAAATACCAATTATCCTCATTTAAATCCTATTCATCTATACTCCTCACATTTTTGTAGTTAATTCTTTTCTTAATATCCATACAATAATAGAACTAGATCCAGTCTTATTTATCTAATTCATTGGTGTAACATCAAGTCCATAGTTGGACGATTATCCTTTAATGTCCTATATCATTCATCAATGCACATAACTGTCATGGCCCACTATTTATATAACATAAAATCTTAATTTCTTTTTATGAGTCATTTACTTCTTCTCGGATCATAGAATCTCTCATTAAACAATAGTCCTTATTTATAACTTACATAACGTCTAGAATGCAACCATTATTTTAAATATCAAAAGACTAAATCTCGTTGAATTTAATTCATAATCATGTCCTATTAACCCATAAGGTGCCACAATCCACACAATATCCGTTACTAGGTACATAAAGATTAAAGCAATTCATTTCTTACTAAGAATCACAATTTACCTTTCTTATAACCACAATAATTTATATCATTCCCCATAGTCATACACTTGAAAGAAATAGTTGATTATTACCACAATACTCTTTACTCCAATAAACAGTAATTATTTCTCGTAATTAACAAGCACTTGATATAATTCCACCAACATTATTTCTTACGAAAAACACTCATCATCAATTATTATTGCAAATCACACCAAATCATTTATCATTTAAACCTTATAAATATCATTCATGTAAATGTACTGATCAAAATATATATCCCATCCAGAAAAATGATTTATCTCCATAGTTCTAATAAATTCCACCAACCATATCATGTAAACTTCATCAAACAAATATGCCAAAATCAATACCCTCATTAAATAGATCCTAATGTCCTTGACTCCGAATCATTTAACTCTTTTATCAATTAAGACTAGCAACCCATTCTCAATATACCCCTGCTGTACATACACATATATACAAATCTATGCAATTTCAAGCATGTACTCCACAGTCAACATACAATAAATAACACTAGTATGCTTTTATTATTTACTTCAACCTATTAAACACATATCACTTATCCTCTTATCTAAATGTTATTCCATAGGAGAAAATTTAAATTTTTAAGCTAAGGACACAATTTCCATTAGAAAGAGTACACTGGTTGATCAGGCCACCGCACTTCCTTCTAATTTCTTCTGTGTCTCAAAGCTTTAACTAACTTCTAAAATATCATTATTTATAGATATAATTATCCTTCCCCATTTATTTATTCATTTATTTATTTATTCTTATTATTTATTTTATTTATGATTCTGTAACTGTCTTAGTGCACAGTGCGTCCACCTGCATTAAGACCGTCTCCTATTTAGTGTCTCTCCTTTGTTGGTTACGGCCGATCCCAACGTAGGAGTTTTATATTCAATTTCCTATGTTCCGCAATTGATTCCTAAGGCCCAACTTAATGCTCTGATACCAACTTTGTCACGACCCATTTTCGTGGGCCGGACCGGCACTAGGACCTGGATGGGCTTAAGGCCCCCGAAGCCCGTAGTAAGCCTAAATTATTTAAAACTCATATGCTATTCGTAATTGTGGATTCAGGACCAATAATTTATTTCACAAATATATCCAAATAATAAATGTCTATACTTTATTTATTCATTTACAACTCAGTTGGAATACAATTGCGGAACTCTACTCCATAATTCACTATTCTTTGCATTTACATATTTAATACAATGATTATTACTCTTATCGATCCATATCTCGTTCATTCAATTAGACTCCACGATTCTTCTTTCCATCTATTACCTGGGGAGGGTTGGAGGGGGGTGAGTATTAAACTCAGTGAGTAGAATTAGATAACTCTCTCACCCCACACAATCATAAAAATGCTAAAATAATTTTATGTGGTCACCCGTTAAATTATGTGATCATGCAGTTTGGCACACAAATGGCAATACAACAGCAATCACAAATATTATCACCTTCATATAATCACATCACGTGGAAATTAGTCAGTGGAGTCACCGAAACCCGATGAGCCGTCCTCCCACATGGCCCATCCTCTCACATGTGCACCAGGGAGCCAATCCCCCATTCTGGCCGACCGGTTTAATCCTCACACAACCAGTCCTCTCATTATTTTTCCAGTCTCTCTCTCTTTTTTTTTTTTTTTTTATCAACAGGAGGCAACCCGGTCGTCTCCATCAAATCTAGATCATCAGGCGCTCACAACAGGAGGCCACCCTGCGGGCTGCGATCAAATCTAGATTATCAGGTGCGCCCAAAAAAAGAAGCCAACCTGTGGTTTTCCATATCATACAGATCAGAACAGTAGGTGCACACGGGGGCGCCGATCTCCCATTTACCCGGCTAACAGAAATCAGAATCAGGATCCATATAACAGTAACAGTCTCACAAACCCATGGTGACCCACTTCATCCCAATTCCACACAAACAAGGCACAACAATATCACATCACAGATAATCAAGCAATTTTTAATATCAACAAATAGTGCAGCACGATATGGCAATTCAACAAAATAATGCATGATAACATTTAGCCGTGAATGCATGAATGCAGGCGGATGATACTAGTTATCTAACACTACTCACAGTTCTTTATTGTCCTCTAAAAGGACTGCCTTTCTAGCCACATGCTTCCAGCCTTTGTCCTCGCATTTTTGAATTTTTATAATCCTCTAAAATAAACAAGAAAATTCTAAGTAAGAATTCTAATTCAAAAAAAAATTATATTTCACATTCGTTTATTAGTTTTGGTTTCCAGTTATATATATATGGTTTTCTAATTTATATATTTATTCTAATTTATCAACTTTAAATAAAAGGTTAAGTAATATTTTATAATAATACTAATAAGAATACTAATATTAATAATAATAATATTATTAATAAGAATAATATGATTGATAATATAATCTTACTAACGATAATAATTTTATTCGTACTATCTATTAAAGTCCTAAAAATAATCTAATTTCTACCGAAATTTCGGCAGCATCTCCCCTAACAATTGGACTATCCACCTGTTAAAATATCAACAATTTATCAAACCACACAGCCCATCCATCGGGCAATCAATCAAATCAAATTTCTCACCCTCCTTCAATCTCAGCATCACCGCACAATCAAAATTATAATTTACAATAACATTATATCTAAACTACCTTAATCCACACTTAAATTCTATTAATATATCATTATCAAGGTTCCTTAATTAAATCAATACTAATATTATAAATCAATTAACTACTCACAATTAATAAATTAAATTAACTAAATTAATTAACTTCAAATAATAAAATTAATTTAATTAACTAATATTACTAAAATTAAATTAACTAACCAAGATTACTAAAATTAAATTAATTAACCACAATTAATAAAATAAATTCATACCCAAACAAAATATTATTGCCGGAGTTTGCTTGATCGGTGACGAAACCAAATCGACTGGGCTTCAACCAATCTCAATGGAACGAAATGAAAGAGCATTCACTGGATCGACCAAAACTGGTAGCAGCACTAACCGGAGTCGCGCGCAGGAGCTGCGTGAAGCGGCGGCGACTGGCGGTGGCAGAGAGAGCGAGAGAGGAGGCGCGATGGAGGTGGAGCTCGTGGTGGTGCTGCCCTTGCTCGATCGAAGGCAGAAGAGAACCAGTGTAGCGGCGCGATCTGACAGAGGAGCTGGCGGAGAGACTGCGGCGTCGAGCTGCAGCGAGGTGGCGCGCGAGGAGGTCCGATCGGGCTGGAGGTGGGCGCAACTCTGCTGCCCTGTCTCGCCAAGGACGCAGACGCAGTGAAGGGAAAAGAAAGAAAAGAAGAAGAAAAGAGAAGAAGAAGAAGAAGAAGAAGAAGAAGAGAGGAGGAGGTGGCGCGGTGGCTGTGTCGGTGGAGTGGAGGTGCAGCGCTGGTGAGGGTGTGAGGGGGTGAGGTTTGCGTTGGAGAATAAAAAAAAACAAGAGATTTTTCTAGATGGTTTGGGTCGAACCGGTTCAATTCGGCCCAAATCTTTGGTTTTCAATTGGTTTTCGGCTTTTTCAATCGGTTTCTCACAGTATTCGCATTAAAATATTTAAATAAATTTACAGGCTGTCGGTTCATTAAATTTAATTGGAAAATATTTTGAAAATAAAAATTCGGGTTGTTTCACCTACCTATGGGTGAGAAATTTTGGTAAAATTTCGATTTTAATAATTAAAATCGAACCGAATGAAACTGATTCGATTTGAGTCCATCATACTAAATGTTGACTCCAAGGCATAAATCAAATTAAGGATACTTCATGCACTAGGTCGTCGTCCCTTTTTCTTTAACTAATAGTATAAAAACGTGATAATATATTTAATTCAATGATATAATTATTTTAAAAAATTATAAAAATAAAATAAAAACAACAGTTATGCTTCACTCTCCACCCAGAATTCCGTTTCCCTATTCTTTTGCACCTACCCTTCTTCCCTAGCCTAATTGCAATTCCTTTGTGCAAACCCACCACATGCTTGTGAGTGGAATTAATGATAAAATCATGTGTTGTTTGCCAAAAGAAAGGAGGCATTTCTTCTTTTCCTTTCAATATACTTTTCTTTTGATTTCTTAATTTAAAAATTGAAGATTCTTCTCAATAATTTATAGCTATTTAGGCAAATTGTTCAATGAAAGATCATATCCAAAGATTACTTGTTTTATTTTATTAGGAGTCCAATATTGAAAGTGTTTGTGGCTTGTTCATATCCAATAAGAACCGGTAGTGGTAGGTGTTGGTGGTTTTGGTTGGAATTGCAGAGTAAACAAAGATAATTCTGTTCTCTAGCTTGATAGTGTCTCATGCTATGAAAATCCCTCCCACCACCTCTTTAAACCTCCACAATCAATCGTGTCAATACATTTTCCGTATAACAAGAACAACCAAGCTTTAGTTCCGAACGAGTTGCAGTCGCCTATATGAATATCCGTTCTGATGAAGTTAATATCTATGCAAAGCAAAGTATAACTTGGGAGTAATTTAAAATTATGCAACATGTCTTTTCTTTCTAAGAAGTGAATATCATGTAATAGCAAATATATACATATGTCATAGTCCAATTATTGGATTCTTAATTCGTAGCCATAAGAGGAACTAAATAAACAAGTCTATGCATTTGCCAAGATTTATGATATACGAAACCTCTAGTCACGGGTGTTTCCGTGTGCCTATTTTCCTATGGAAAATACCGTTTTCCATGCAAAATTATATTTTTAATGTCGTTTCCTTGTGTTATTTTCACGTTTCCATGTTTTCTGATTTCTGTTCAACATAGGTCAGAATATATGTATTGAGCATTTCATGTGAGGATGAGCATCAAGAACCAATACCAAATATTGCCAAGTCACCTAAGGCTGAATTCTACACAATTAGATAGTGAGAAAGCAACATTTGTATGCAAGTGCCTGAAATACGTAGCAAAAAGCCCTTCATTTTACACTAGCAGACCAGTATCCTGAAAATAAAGTACAATTAGAGGGAGCTACAAGTCTAGACTTCAAAGGTAGAATTAGTACTCATAAATGAAATATTCTTTAATCCATTTCCATCCATGACTCTATTTGAGGCCCTCTGATCTATTCGCCTTCTCTTTGATGTGCTTTTCATTTCCACTTCCTTTTTGTCAACAAATGCAAGAAATGTCTGAAAATTTGCATGCCGTGTGCCTTGTATTGAAGATCCCCCATGATCCTCTGAACAATGCTTCAAAAACAGCCTAACCATCTTTATTACATAAAGGAGGAGAGCTAGGAAGAGAGTTAAACCACAAATGAGAAAAAGACCCCAAAAGCTTGTGAGATGAAGCCGGTTTGCATCCTCTTTTGCACCTTCTGATCTGCAAGCACTTCCTAGAAGCCATTTGTCATGCATTCTTTGTAGGTCTCCACCTTCTGATAGTTTCAGGATCGCATTTGACATGTCTAGAGCCAGTGGCGAATCTCTTGGAAAAGCCTGATGGCAATAGAAAGAACATAAAAGGTATAAAGATTCTTTTCTAAGAATGTAATTGATGGGCGCACTAAACTTGGCTAAGAATGTATAAAGATTCTTTTCTTGAAATAATTCTTAGTGAAGAGATAAAAGCACATACAAATCCCCATCCATTTTTACTGAATTCTTGACCAACAATGCTGAATTCACATTGGCTTGAGAGGAAGAGCTCTATGTATGCTCTTTCATCAACTACAGCAGCAACACCACCTTTTTGGGGACCATCTTTTAAGGCTCTAACACAATCCTCTGCAGAGTTGAGAGGAACAAGTCTAGACCGACTTATTTGGTATTCATTCACCAAGTAATGTCCAGCAAATGAACCACGTTGGTAGCCAATACGTTCATTGCTAGATACCAAACTTTCAATCCCTTTAATGGGTGAAGAAAGCTGTTCCACTGTGAGGATTGAGGTTAAACTTGCCATATAGCTTGAATTGAGAATAAGAACAACAAATAGCCAGATGATTACTACAAAACGACCAAGGGTGCTCCTGATTGTTTCTTCTGCAAATAGTGAAGACGAAATGCATATTTAATATCGGAGGATCTGCAATGATTTTTATGATAACCAGAGAATACTATACCATGTCACTTACTATGGGAAAAAAACAAGGTAGAAAAGCTAAACCTGCATTATATGTGCACAAATGTTAGCAAATGGAATATTTGGATATGGAGGACATTTGAGACCTCATTCAAATGATCTACTTGGCAGTGTATATTCCTCATAATGCAAATTATTATCAATGCACCTACTATTGTATGTTTGATTTGCAAGATGAGGTATGAACTATTCACAAGTTATACACCACTAAAAAATCCAAAATAGTAATACCTGTTGGGTACTCACCAGAGAATAGTTACAATTTGTTTTTTACGAGTGCCACGGAAATCATCATTTACTCTGTGCTCCAATATCCAAACAACGACTCCCGTAATAAGGAAGAAAACTGCTGTTACTAACCACATCATTGGAGTGAATGGTCTCAAGAATGCCCAGGCACTAGAGTTTAACTTCCTAACTGGGGCCACTACAACCAGGCCGGACTCAATATATGGCTGTGTGAAATCCACCATCCTTGTTCGCTCAGTCGTGATGGAAATATCACCTACTGCAACATCAAAAACCTATATAGAGCAAGAAAACATCCATCAATCAGGAAACAGAGTATATATTTGAAAAGAAACTGTTTCCATACTCACTCCAGTAGAGACCAATCGCAGAAGCTCAGTGGTATTTGGGTTAGTATGACCATCCCCAAATGCTATAAATTCAAATGGCAAAGCATAAGGCAACATGCCCGTGGCAGCAGTGAATACATCAATGCAGTAACCCCTAAACCCGTTAGCGCCATTTACCGAGACAAACTCATGATAAAAGACTCGATTTGGGACTCCAATTCTCAAATGCCTTCCATTGTTAGCAAATACCCACCCACGTGGTTTGGATACTGTTTGTCCAGGCCATATTACACTGTATAACTGTTGACTTGAACTTAAATTATTAGGTGACATTGTGTAAAACTTTTCTGGAGGATCTCTTGATAAGCCGGAATAATTAGACCAATAACCAATCCTCCTAAATCCTGTGCCAATCACATTGATCACTTCATATGAAGGATGAATGAGGTGTCTATCAGAAAACTTGATTGAGCCTGTTAAACCAGTGAAATTAACTTGTAAAATGCTTTGAAGTAACAAATTTCCTCCGTCAAAGATTTTTAAAGCATCTGCTTGTAGATTATCCCTTTGAAGTTTTGATAACCTTGGATCATATGAAAATGATATGTTTCCCCCTTGATTGAAAAATGCACTAATGGCATAAGCAAGTAGCCAAACAGTGTCATAAGCATATAGTCCGTAAGTATTTAACCGAAAAGTGGCACCAGCTTCCTTTCCAGTAGTCAAATTGCTCCACCTTGAAGTAAATTTCTTTTTCAATTCTGAATCTGGTGTGTGCATTCGCAATGTAAGAACTCCTTGAATATCATCCATGTTTTGTGAAGGGAGAGGAGAATAAGTGTCTATAATGGTAGAAAGCCAATCAGTAACTATCCACACATACCCAGCTTCCATCATACCTAGATTCCGTGCCACTCTAAGCACTTGTTGACCCCAATCTGAGTAAGCTAGTAGAACAATAATCCTAGACTCCATTAAGGCCACCTTGACCAATACATCTGTGATCTCGTTTGACCTCTTCCCTTTAGGACTCAAAGGAGCCTTATACGAGATCTTGCAACGTTTTTCAGTTAGTTTGTCTCCTAAAGCTGCAATTCCATTTCGCCCATAATCATCATCTACATAGATTGCAACTACTGTCCTCCATCCATAGTAATCTATGATATCTGCAATTGCAGCCATCTGGAATATATCACTCTGTGTTGTCCTAACAAAGAATGGGTACTGAAGCGAAGATAGTGTGGGGTCTGTTGCTGCAAATGATAACAAAGGCACTTGAAGCTCATCAGCAATATGAGAAATGACATGAGCAGTGGTAGAGAACTGGGGGCCAAGTATGGCCACTACTTCGCTTCCAATCAAGCTTAAAGCTGTTATAAGAAATGAAAAATAACAAGTAATCACAGCTCATGAATCTATTGAATTTTTACGAATATAAATGATTATAGAGAACTTAAAAGGTGATGCTATCTATTTCGTCTTACTTGAAAGGATATACCTTCAAGTGTGTCCAAATACCCACTATAATCTGTCCTGCATATAACTTGCAGCTTAGTTCCACCAAGAACAGAAGGGTCTCTATTCACATCTTCTACTGCAGTTTCTATCGCAACTTTTGCAACTTTCCCAATGGTGGAATTAAAATTCAACAGAGCCCCAATGTTTACAACGTTTGGTCGTGCATCAAAATTGCTGCTAACATTTGAAGAGAACCCATTATAGAAAACCATCAAAAACACAAGCAAAAACTTATGCTTGGTATATTGGTCAATCCCAAACCCCATATGATCTCGGTCCTCTGCACAGAGAAAAATTCAACTTTAAGTCAAAAATAGAGCAAACTACAGGAAAGAACTTAAATTTTTGCTCTGGAAAACATCAATTGATAAAGAACTTAAATTTATTCTCTGGAAAACATCAATTGACATGTTAAGATCAAGCAATTTATCATATAAGAAAAAAAAAAAAAAAAGAAAATTAAGTAAATTGAAGCTAAGGTAAGTTCAGAACTAGTAGCGATATGTTCAAACAATTAAAAATATAAAACCCAGAAAAGAAAACATAAAATAATTATGATATACAAAATTAAAGAATGTGCCTACAAAAACTACAATTCATAAAATGCAAAAAGTTGGAAAGTTTCAACTTTTACGAAAATTACGAGTTATAAAAGAAAATGTTCATACTAAAAAAAGAAAAATGAAGAAGAAGTTTCGTTTTACACTTGCTAGAGTTTTCAAAAGTTCTTATGATGACACCCAGTAAAATCTCGGTTTTCATTAGGATCAAAGCGGAGTTGCAGTAATGGCTTCCTTCAAGACTTATCAACGTCTTGGGGGTTAGCAGCTCATTTATTCTAAACACTGATGACAGACAGTAATTGGCCCTGACCAACTCAGCTAGCGACGATGGTGACCGAACAGAATCATTAATATCATATTCCCCACACCTTCAAATAAAAAACGCAAGGCGAGGGAGAGGACTGTGTTTGTGGATTAAGGGTTTATTAAATGTAAAAAATCATTAATTTGCATATTCCATTTTGTATTTACAATTTTATATATTCTACAAAGATAATTTGCATATATTATACTATTTTAAATAAAATAATTAGTCAAAATTTTTTTTTGAATAATAAGAAAAATCACTTTTTGAATCCTTAAAATAAGAAAAAAAATCCAAAAAAAGAAAAAGAAAAATAGGGAAGTCCCTTCAAAGTGGCTATATATCCATCAGTAAATTAATAGGACTCACAGATGCAATTGCAGAAGGTAGCAGATGAGGAGGCTTAGCAATATTCCAAAGGCAACTCTTGGATTTGGAGGGAAAAGAAACTGTTAAGAAGTCAAAAAACAAACAGTTTAAAAAAATGAATAAAAGCTTGTAAATATCTTTCCCCGACTACAATTTGCGTGTGTGTATATATATAAATTTAGACATGCACATGTGCAAACGGGCAGCTCGAAACACTGAAAATCGAAAATAACTTTTGCTTGAAACCGAACCAAATCAAAGTAAATTCACAAACAGAAATAAAATTGAAAATAGCTTTTACTTGAAACCGAACCAAATCAAAGTAAATTCACAAACAGAAATAAAATCGGTTGGCTCGGTGCACATCGGTTTAGTTTTACTCATAAAATAAGTGTTTTATAATTATCGATTCAAAGATCAAAAACTGAAATTATAAAAAGTTGAAAATCGAAGTCGAAAACCGATAGCCAAATAACCGAACCAAAAACTGAAAATAATAGGTGAAGTCCAGTTCTCACCTGAGATATTTATTTATATATGAACTAGAATTCTGCCATTTAGTAATGTATGTAAAGAGAATTGCTTGTTTCTTTCTCTTGGGTTCAATTGCTCTTATATAATGGTGATAAGATGAAAAGAGTCACATACAGTGGCTGACGTGCAAGTGCACCACCATTACCACCACCACGCAATAGAAGAAAAGACTTCAGAATGTGGGGTTCACTTCCTCGTGTTTTCACAAGTAGTGAACTTTTTTAAATTATACAACAAAAATATCCAATCTCATTTGCTAGATTGACAAGTTGAAAGTGCTTAATTTTTTATTATTTCGTGTTTGAATTTGAATCACGTTCCTTCTTTAAAAATGGTTTGCTCTTGAGTGGAGAGAAAATATTAATTTAGTAGGTGCCGATATCATCTTACAACGTTCGAGTCTCAGAAATTTTAAAAATTTTATAAAAATTGTGAGCATTGGATGAAAATTTTAGATAGAATGACAATAACATATTTTTCTGAGCATTTAATGCAAATATCATAAAAGTTATAAATGCCTAAAACAAACAGCAGAAAAGCCAGCAGGGTTTTTTAGTTGCAGTCACATGATAATCCTGAAGAGGGAAAAGCTTTAAGGTAAAAACCAACATGAAAAAAAGACAATCTTTAGTAGTATCTAGACATCAATGTCGGAATTGGAAACCTTAGATGAACTATTCCTTAATGCATTTCTATTTATGTTTGTATCTGAGGCCTTCTGATCCATTCGCCTTCTCTTAGACCGCTTTTTCACATCCTTTTCCTTTTCATCAACAAAGGAAAGAAATGTCTGAAAATGTGCAGACAATGAGCTTTGTCTTAAAGATCCTCCTTCAAGTTCCTTTGAATATAACTTAAACTTTCTCAGTAGCTGAACTAGATAAAGAATGAAAGCTAGCAAGCAAGCTGTACCGCAAATAAGAAAGAGACCCCAAAAGCTTTCCAGATGAAGCCTGTTTGCCTCTCCACTCGCATCTTCTGAATTGCAAGCTCGTCTGGAGAGCCATTTATCGCGTATTCTTTGCAGGTCTCCACTCTCTGATAGTGTCAGGATTGCACTTGACATGTCTGCTGCTAATGGTGAATCCCTTGGAAAGGCCTAATTATGACAATTAGAATGAAAGACAATAATGTTATATGTTGAAGAACATGCAAAATAAAACTAAATCTTAATTTCTTGCAGTAGTTGCAAGTGAAGGATATATACACATACAAATCCCCATCCGTTTCTGCCGAATTCTTGACCAACAATGCTGAATTCACAATTGGAAGAGAGGAAGAGTTCTATGTATGCTTTTTCATCAACTATGGCAGCTACACCGCCTTTCTTGGGACCATCTTTCAAAGCCTTAGCATATTCCTGTTCGGAATTAAGAGGAACAAGTCTAGACTTGTCTATGTTATATGCATTGATTAAGTAATTTTCAGCAAATGAACCATACTGATAGCCAATAGGTTCATTGCCAGAAATCAAACTTTCAATCCCTTTAACCGGCGAAGAAAGTTGTTCCACAGTGAGAATTGAGGTCAAACTGGCAGTATAGCTTGAACTTAGTATAAGAACCACAAATAGCCAGATGATCAGAACCAGACGACTAAGTGTGCCCTTGATCTTTTCTTCTGCAAACATCAAGATAAGAAATGCACAATAAGTATTCGAAGCTCGACACCGATGATTGAGACAGTTAGGGAAGACAAGTAAACCAAGTAACTTACTGTGAGCAAAAACTAAGGTAGAGAAGCTAAACCTGCAGAACAAGTGCATAAATGTTAGCCTGCACTATGTGCAAATGTAATCAAAACAGAATCAAATCTAACCTCTATTTATAGATACTCACGACAAAATAGTTACAATTTGTCTTCTAGGAGGACCTCGGAAATCATCATTGACCCTGTGCTCCAAAAACCATACCAGAATTCCCATAAAAAGGAAGAAAACTGCTGTTACTAACCACATCAATGGAGTGAATGGTCTCAAGAATGCCCAGGCACTAGAGTTCAACTTCTTGACCGGAGCCACAATAACTAGGCCTGACTCAAGAATATATGGTTGTGTGAAATCCACAAACCTTGTTCGCTCAGTTGTAATGGAAATGCCACCCACTGCAAAATCAAAGACCTATATGGAGCAAGAAAATGAAACAAATTGATCAGGTAAATACATATAAGTTAAGAAGTTTCAAGAGAACTTGTTTTATACTCACACCAGCTGCAACTAATTGCAGAAGCTCGGTCATATTCGGGTTCTTGTGACCATCCCCAAATGCTATAAATTCAAATGGCCCGGCATAATGTTGCAAGTTCATGGCAGCATAGAAAACATCAATGCAGTAGCCAGCGAACTTATTAGTTCCTTCTACAGATACAAACTCACTAAAAGAGACTCGATTTGGGACTCCAATTCTCAATTTCCTTCCCCTGTTAGGAGAAGCCCATCCACGAGGCTTCTGTATTGTTTGTCCAGGCCATATATAACACTGAATAGATGTTGACTTGTGCTCGAACGATTAGGTAACTTTGAGTAAAGCATTTCTGGAGGTTCTACTGATAAGCTAGAATGATTAGACCAATAACCAATCCTCCTAAACCCAGAGCCAATCACATTGATCACTTCATATGAAGGATAAATGAGGTTCCTATCAGAAAACTTCACTGAACCTGTTAAACCAGTGAAATTAACCTGCAAAATGCTTTGAAGCAACGTATTTCCTCCTTTGAAGACTTTTAATTCTTTTGCTTGTAGTTTTGATAACCTTGGATCATATGAAAATGAAATATTTCCCCCCTGATTCAAAAATTCATCAATTGCATAAGCAAGCAACCAAACCGTGTCATAAGCATAAAGTCCATAAGTATTTAACCGAAAAGTGCCAACAGCTTCCTTCCCAATAGTCAAATTTCTCCACCTCGAAGCAAATTTCCTTTTCAGTTGAGAATCTGGTGTGTGCATTCTCAATGTAAGAACTCCTTGAATACCATCCATTTTTTGCGAAGGGAGAGGAGAATAAGTATCTATAATGGTAGAAAGCCAATCAGTAGCTATCCACACATACTCAGCTCTCATCATCCCAAGAATCTGTGCTGCTTCAAGCACTTGAAAACCCAAGTCTGAGTAAGCAAGAAGAACAATTATCCTAGACTCCATTAAAGCCACATTAACCAATACATTAGTGATCTCACTTGACCTATTCCCTTTGGGACTCAAAGGAGCTTTATACGAGATCTTGCAATGTCTTTCAGTTAGTTTTTCTCCTAATTCTGCAACTCCATTCCTCCCATAGTCATCATCTACATAGATTGCTACTACTGATCTCCATTCATAATAATTTACGATTTCTGCAATTGCAGCCATCTGGAATATATCACTCTGTGTTGTTCTAACAAAGAATGGATACTGAAGTGAAGTTAGTGTTGGGTCCGTTGCTGCAAATGATAACAATGGCACTTGAAGCTCATCCGCAATCTGGGAAATGACATGAGCCGTGGTAGAAAACTGCGGGCCAATTATGGCCACTACCTCGCTCCCAATCAAGCTCAAAGCTGCTGTAATTTATGAAAATTAACAACTCAGAAATCATTTTTCGAGCAAATATAAAATCTTATAAATAAAACTTGCAATTTACAAAGAAATCAAGAAGTTATACTATTAAATCCTATACCTTCCACCGTATCCAAATATCCATTGTAATTTGTGTCCTGCACAGTGAGATTGAGCTTAACTCTACCATGAACAGATTGGTATCTGTTCACATCTTCTACTGCTGCTTCTATTGCAACTTTTGCAACCTTCCCAATGGTAGAATTTAAAGATAAAAGAACTCCAATGTTCACAACCTTAGTTCTTGCATTAGTAATATTGTTACTAGCAGCATTTGAAGAGAACCCATTGCAGGAAACCACTAAAACTACAATTATAACCTTCTGCAAGTTATATCGGTTAAACACAAAACCCATTTGACAATAACACCAACTGAAGTGTTAAAAGTAAACGAGCAACGTACAAGAACAAGAAAATTGAGAGTAGAAAGCCAAAGAATGAACAGAGCAAATTCTTAAGAAAGAAGATAAAGAAATAACTAGGATTAAGGAATGTCAAAGAACATATAATATAAATACAAAGAAAGCCGATCAATGATCAAGGAAATAAGTTTCAAAGTCAAATATTGTGTGATGAAAATGAGTCAACAACCCAAATAAGTTATTTAATGCATCTCTTGTTCTGTAACACTTTGATTTCTTTTCACTTGGATTATTAAAATAATTAAGCAGAAATGAATTGTGCAGTCCAACATGATATGGCTTATAATCAAAATCTATATTATACAAAAAGTCGATCATGCATGTGCAACTCATAGTCTGAAAGTGATTTTTTTAAAGAATTTTAATCAAAGGTATGTCGTTTACCCATATTGCTCACACCTACCTACCCACTATCACTAATAATAACAAATAATAATCACAATAATAATAATCCTCCGGTGGGTATGGTTGTGGGTATGTGCTGGTTGAGAGATTCACGAAGTCAAGTGATCCGGGTTGAGAGATTCACGAAGTCAAGTGATCCTGGGCACCTCGTGAGATGGAGATGAAAATGATGGGTAAGAGGTTAGAACCACGAGTAATATGGGCTCGTTTGGGCTTGGGCTAACCAATGCTAAAAGATTATTACTAACCAATTAGCTAGTTCATTTGCCTTTGTATGCCATGATGATATTTAGGCCATGTGGGATTTTCTTAACAGATACAAAAAAAAGCTAAACTTGCAATTACAAACTTACAATGACAGACCTGAAACTAAAAAGCTTAATGCCAGGGAGAAAAAAGAAAAAAGAAAAACAACACGAAAATACAATATTTGCAGGTCTCTCCACATTCCGATAGTTTAAAGATCGAAATTGACATGTCTAGCATAAGAGGTGAATCTCTTTAATTTTTATAATTTTTTTTATCTCAATATACCATGTCACTTAAGTTATGTTCGACAATAGCTTTTTAAATAGTTTTTAGTGTTTTGATCGGTCAAAACGCTAAAAATTACTGAACAAGTCGTTCGGTAACATAGCGTTTAGACTAGCTTTTAGAGCTTATGGCAGCGTTTTATGAAAAGTTAACTCATATAACGTTTGACTTTCAGCATTTCATGAAAAGTTACTCAAATAGCTAATAGCTAAACGCCACTAAAACAGTTAATTTTGCCGACAGACCCTAGTATGGCACAAATTTTAGCAATTGGAATATTTGGAAAGCTAAACTTGCATGGGCATAAAACAAGATAGAAAAGCTAAACTTGCATCGTATGTGCACAAATTTTAGCAATTGGAATATTTGGAAAAGGGCATCTATAACTCTTCACAAGTTATTAGTAAACCATCCAAAATAGTCAAGTCGATTAATGTCTCCTAGAAGGTCTATTATAAAAAATGTATGTCAACGAAATATGATTAGTCAAGACGATTTTCCAATTAATAAAGAATTTCTAATAAATAATCATACAAATATTTGAAGTAAGTATCATTATTAAATTTAATTATGCTTATATAAATAATTCCCTCTGTTCTATTTAGATAGAGAAATATTCATTTTTGGGTCTTCATTTACATAGAGAAACTTACTTAATTTGGTAATTTTGGAATGCACGCCAAAGTAAATCGTCCATATTTACCCTGTGTGGTTTATGAGCAAAGTTTTTAATGTGGAAGAATTACAAGGTAGCGACAGACAAGACATTGGATAGTCATTAATGCACTTATATTACCAAAGAACATATGTTTGTAATGTCAATCCCCTCTTAATTACTAAACATGAACTATTTTGCAGTATGAACATAGATATGATTAGGATAACAACTTCAAATGGCTATATATATTCATTCACACTTTTTAGGAACTGTCATAGTCATTGCAAGAATATTTGATACACTTGTGCACTAGTTTTAATATATTTTTAATTTTCAAAGCCAGTTTGCTGCATAAATGAGCATGATTCGCTCATACATGCACACGAGTAGTTGTGACACAAGGCAAAAACAAACAATAGAGAAGCTGACTTCGTAGAAGTAGAAAAAGCTGTTTGCAACTTGTTGAATACACCGCACATTTGACACCATTTCCAATGTCAGCAAACAATATTTTACGAACAAAATTTTTAACTTCTTGAGTAATGTTTTTTTCTTTTGTTTCTTTTTCTTGGTTTTTCTGGAACACTGTGGGAGGGTTGTATGATTATATTATCTATAGACACTAGTTGTTCCTCAATGGGCAAAGAGTTCAGATCTAATGACACATTAGTATATATGGACACATCTTTTTCAGTTGCAAGCAGGACATCGACAATATTGAGATCAAAGTGCATCGTTGGATTCATCTTAATCTTTAGTATTTAAGTTATGGGCTCTCCTTCATTTATATGACATCGTTTTATGGAAGTTGAGGGATTCTTTGATCTTTCAAAAATTTAATGCATCCCACTTCTCTCTTATGCATGAGTGGACTCGCATAGAAACTTTGGTAGGAGTTAATGACATTTTATGGGCAAATTAGAAAAGAAAAGAGAAATAATTACAGCTAAACTACCTCTTAATCCTTACAAAAGTTTAGTTTTCTCTAACTAAATAGAATAAAGAAAGTAATACAAACGACTATTGAAAATGCAAAAAGTTGATTCTCATTAGTTATGCAAACTGAGTGTGTGTGCGTCTATACATAGATACATAGTCGATTCTCATTAGTTGTACAAACTGAGTGTGCGTGCGTGTATATATAGGTACACAAGGTTTAACTCACAATTAGAAGGTGCGCACGTTATCTATATTTATTTTTGTACTCGTGACTTAATATTTTTAATAGTAAATTTAAATTTAATTAAGACTTTCATCAAATCCTAAACTATCTGTCGCCTCTCTCCTTGGCTCTCTCTTTTCGTTTGTTCTTTTAGATTTTATTTTTAAACCACCGGCGACCGTCTTCTTTGTTTAACGATGGTTTCTTTCAATCCTTTTATTGTTTTTCGTCCCTTTGTGGTTTCTTTTCATCTCTTTATATCGTTTTTTTTATTTTGTTTAATTTTATTTCTAATAATTTCAAAATTTATTACCATTTGGAATAAAACTTAGATTTAGTTCTGCAGATCTGATGATCTTGATTGTTTTTGCTATCCTTTTAGTGGTTTATCAATTTCTTTTCTCTCATGGGATTGTTCCTTGTTATTGAGGAGTTTCTATGTGGATATTTTATTTCTCTGGGATTCAAAATACAAGATGGATTATTAGTTACTTGAGGTTGGAGACTTCGGATCTTCAAGTTTGGGTAAGTTTCTTTTATCAATGGAGTCCGGTAGTGCGACATGTTTTTCCATTAAAGTTTGGTATGTTAAATTCTTTTGCGGGTGCCAATTGTAACAAGTTTTCGAAAAAATAATTTTTAGGACAATATTGCGGGAATTTTTTTTTGTCGTCCTATTTGAAAATGGACCATTTTTCACTCGAAAAATTAACTTCTTCTGCCAAAATCAAGAGCATCTCCAAATAAAAGATTTCAATTTTTTATATGTCAATTTTTTATTCGTATAGGAATATTATGAGGTAGTCAACTTATATTCGTTATTAATGAATTGTTAAGTTTCCAAAAAAAAAAAATAAATAAATTTAAAGATTATAATTCCTAATTGAATTTAAATATTAATCCTTTGTAATATTTGTCTTTTTTTATTCAATTTTGATATTGAAATATGATTTTTTATTTTTAATATCAGATATAAATATTGGTCATCATCATAATAATTGAATTAAGTATTAGTTATTTAATATTATAATTTAATTGTAATATTAGGATTACAATTAAGTACAAATATTAGCTCTTTAATGCCAATAATGAAATATTAATTCTTGAGAATTCTAATTGAATTGGTAACTTCAAATTTTGTTATTAAATTAACCTCATTAGTTATGAGATAAGTTTCCAAATGAAAATAATCTTGAAATGGAAAAAAGTTGTTGTTAATATTATGTTCTAACCATATCTTGCACGTATCCGATATAATTTTCTGAAAAATAAAACCTTCAAAATGGATATAAGATTTAGTTTATAATCATTGAATTTCATAAAATCAAGCATTCAGATGTATAATTTTCTACTTGTGTCCAATTTTACTATTAACATAGACTTTTTGTGTCTGAAAAGGCAAAAGGTTTTTTTTTTTTTTTCCTTTTTGTATTTTAATTTCAATTATAATATATTCTAATAAATCAAGGAAGCCTTGGCTTGACATCCAAGCAAATGTCCTTTACATTCGGATTTGAATCTTACTCTTGCCCCTCTGGTTAAAGAATATTAAGTTTCTTATAAAAATAATAGGGAAAACTCTACAATCAAATGCATAAAATCAATCTATTGATTAAAGGGCATTAAATTTATTACAAATATACAGATAAACGTTGCAATCAAATATAGAAAAATCAACTTGTACTTGACAAGGTTGAATGAAAGAATAAACAATATCAATTAATTGTCCATAGACTTAGTATAAATAAACGGTTCAATCAAAAATAGAAAATTCAACATGGATTTGACAAATCTAAATGAAAGAATTAGCCATATCAATTAATTATAGATATCGTTGCAATCAAATATTAAAAAATCAAACAGCTCAGAATGAAAGAATTAGTTATATTAATTAATTTGCTATAGATTTACCATAATTATAGATAACTTGCAATTAAACATTAAAAAATCAATCTGTATTTGACAACTCAGAATGAAAGAATTAGTTATATCAATTAATTGGCTATAGATTTACCATAAGTAATATGTTATGTCTGTAACAAACTATCCATCCAATAGTAAAATCCTTTCTTTCGCAAAATGCAAAGCAATAAAAAATGTTAGGCTCCTTTTATTTCCGAATAATAACTTATTTTTGAAATATTTTTTTTGTAACTTATTTTCTACCGTTTGTTTAAATATGAAATATGAGTTAAAAAAATATTAGAATTTAACATTTAAATAGCAAAATAAAAAATTGAATACGGATACTAAGGGAAGAAGTCTTCAATGTCTCATTCAAACCCAAAAATTATTTATAATCGAAGTCATAACAAATTCTTGATAGTCAAAGAAAGAAAAATGGCTAAATAAATAAATTTTATGGTGATTTTTTCTCTAGAAGTTCCAAAATAGGATTCTAATTCCCAAGGAAGATTGAACAAATATCCAAATTAGGACTAATGATATATAATTATTTAATATTAATGAATCATAATTTAATTTATATCACGTTTATTAATATTAGCTCTATTCAACAACAACTGAGGTAGCGTTTAGCATTTTGACTAAAATCAATATTATCTTTATTCCTTATAGTATTCGGTAATATAATATTTGTGAAGTGTTTAGAATTTGAGGGAGCAGATTGTGAAACATTATTCTCTCGAATGTTTAATGCTAGCTAAACAACTAATAACTACTGAAACAATTAACTTTGCCTAAGTCTTGAGTTATTTAACATGATATGAATGAAAACAAAATTAAGTATTTGTGGCCCTTCATGCATTGGAATTGTATTGAAAACAAAATTTAAAAGTTATTTTCTTTGTTGATAAATATAAATTATTTTGGAGGAATTTCGTTATTCACAAATATAAGTCAATTGGAGAATATTTAGAAGTAACTAATAATGTCTTTTCAATTTTACCCTTACTTATATTAAATATAATAATTATTTTTATAATTTTTTAAAGAAAAATTTAGTCAAATTAATAAATATTTTAATATAATTTAGAAAAATTAATTACTTTTTTAATCACTACTATGACTTATATCCGTGAATAGAGGGATTAAAATTAAATATTGTTGGCAAGCGTTTAGGATCGAACGAGGAGTAAAAAAAAAAAAAGAAAAAGATAAATGAGCAGGTGTGGGTGTAATTACAGTTTTACTGCATATTAGGCAGCGGAGGTGTATATAAGCTGACTCCAACTCTTCAATTTGAATCATATTCAAAACAGAAAGTCACTACAGTGAAACGTTGAAAGATAAGAGAGGAGGGAGGGAGGGAGGGAGGGCCAAGAGAGAAATGAAGGGAAGAAGAGAAGGAATTCGATCGTTGATGAAAATGTTCTAACGGATGAACATTTCTTCATCTTCAGAAACCTTCTCTTCCAGGTATGTATCTAATTTCATTGAGTTTTTCAAATTTTCCTGAAAAATGAAATGAGAGCAAGAATTTTAAGTAAACGTAATAACATAAAAAATATATTAAATTACTTTGTAACGTTAGAATACCTCGTCTTCTTTCCTTTTCTTAAATTTTGGAAACTTCGAATTAGCGACATTACTTATTTCAGTTTCAACAAACGGAATTCTTCTTCGTGAAGCAAATCAGTAATTCTCCCATAAATAAATATTTAAGCACCGAAAAATGGCAAATCATTTTTAAATTTGCATCAGATTCCCTAAAATATTAATCAAGCGAAAAAAAATTACATTCTATTATTTAACAAGATGTACACATGTGACTGTAAAAGATAATTTTTATTTATGGAGTCTAACATCTTCTTGACATTACCACGGCCAAGAAGAAAGAGATTTCGAATTGAAAGTACATAGAAATTTATTATTTTCTAATAGCTTAACAAATTTTTATGCATCAGGTGGAAGTTCAAACATCCCTAATAAAAAATACAAATCGATTTTAGAATACACAACCTCAAATCTACAAATCGATTTGAGGTTGTGTATTCTAAAATCGGTTTGTATTTTATCAGGAATATTTGAACCAACTCCATATGTATGAAAACTTGTCAAGTTATCAGAAAAGAATTATGAATTTTTATCTACTTTCACTTTCAAATCTCTTCTTGGGTGCGATACTGTCAAGAAGATGTTAGGCTCCATGAGTCAACATCTTTAACTGTCAGGTGTGTGTATGTCCTGTTGAACTATAAAATGTAACTTTTATTTGCTTGACTGATATTTTGATTTGATGCAAATTTATAAATTATTTGTCATTTTTCAGTGCTTTATTATTTATGGAACAACTACTGATTTCCTTCACGAAGGTTGCGTATTTTGCAACTGCGATGGCTAATGTTGTTAATTTGCAATTTCCTAAATTTTTTGAAGGAAAAAATATACAAGGTATTCCAACTTTGCAAAGTGTTTTAGTATATTTTTTATCTTATTACAGTTACTTAAAATTCTTGTTCTTATTTTATTTTCTAGGAAATTTTGAATAATTCAATAAAATTAGATGACATTTTAATCAAACTTGGTTGGTCAGAAGAACAAGAGCACGCAAAAGAAGAGATTTCTACCTCTATAAATTATGTAATACTATACGACAAAAAGTTTTGGGTTATCTTTGATTTTATTTTTATAGATCATCGGTATCCGGACCCTATTATCAGAGACCGTTTAATTCGGCTAGAGACTTAATCACAGTTAAGGCTGCTCGCCTTCTATGTGAGTACATTTGGTGGGGACCGAACCAAAAAATTCTTTTCACATGCTCAACCTGCGTTGTCAATTGAGCCACAACCTATTGGTTGTATTAATCTATTTTTAAATATAGGCTTTATACTAAAAAAGTCTTGTGCATTGAATATAATGTTTTGAATTAGCTTACTAATATCTTATGCATGGAATATATTATGCTCAGAGTTGAAGGTAAGATTTATATTTAGAGGGCAAAAATTGAACATGTAAGTTAAGATTGAAGAAATACATTGTTTGATTGGTGAATGAAGATCGAAGAAATTACAACCATGAATCCTATAATTTCACAACTAATACCAACAATTATTTAGAATTTTAATTATTTTACCTATTAAAGTAGTTTTATACAATTTTTTTTAAACTAATAATTTGATTTTTATTATATTATGTTTTTCAACTTTAGGTATTACTAGTTTTTGTGTTTTAATTTTTTATATATAATATTTCATCTAATATATAATATTCTAAGCCGTTTATATTATTAATAATAATACTCAATATTGTATTATCTAATATTACTTTAGGTATTAGTAATATTCAACCGCCTTTTTTTTCCATTAAATGAAATAAAAAGAAGAAATTTGAACATCGTCATATCGTACTTGTAGAAACATTATAGAGTCGAACAACGGCCATGAATAGCAGCTAAATGAAGCAAGTCATCTCTTATGACACAAATATTACAATTTGACAATTCAATCGAATGCTTCAAATAAGATTATATTTTATATAAGTAGTTTATTATTATACTTTTTTTATAAAAATATAAAAATATATTGATCTATATTTTATATTTGTATATACTTTCCTTTTAATAAAATTTCTAGTATAATCTCTTTAAAAATAATTATTTACGAAAACACAGTTCACAAATGGAGCCGCAACGTCGTGTATCTATATACTGTGCTTGCCATGATAATTCGTAAATGGGCTTGATGATTGAGCTTAGTTATCCTTGGACTTATTACGAGTCTCGGTAGCTTTAAATTTATCTAGAATAAACGAATCATATTTAATTATTTTGTGCAGTTTTTTTAAATTTCACTAATTTGAGATTCCTTACAATTCAAATGTATTAGAACTATTACTACACCAAGTTTTTTTATACAAACGAAGTGTAAGAAAATTAAAACTTTAAAGTTTAAATACAATTAATCAATATACTTATACCTCATCATATGTAAATAATAAGAAAAGTAACATTATAAACTGTTGGAGGCATGAACTGTGATTTGATTCGTGTATTTAATCCCGTGGTTGAGATGCTCTGTTGGCTCGTTAACCTTGATAGGAAGATCACTTATTCAATTATTCGTGCATATGGGTAAGGAACTTTTGATTTTATTTAACTCCCATAACTAAATCAGTGTTTATAGTTTTAAAATTTTCAAATTAAACTAAATCATCAAATCTTCAAAACTCCAGTTTTTGGTTCGATTCGGGCTATTTGGGGCGGTTTATAAACACCCATAACAAGCAATACCTTGTTTTGAGAACGTGAACCATCAACCATTAACGAATCTAACACACAAGACACAAGGCCAAGGATACCACTTTCTCTGTGCAAGAGCAACACCACGTGTCAATACCCCATCACCTTTTCGATCCCTGTAATGGCAAGCGGAAAATCTGGAATCCCCACTCACCCAACCACGTACTATAAACTTCCTCTTTCCTCTCAATGGCTCTCCTTTGCCTTTTCCTATGCTAAGGTTTTAACCTCTAATCCTATCCTCCTTTCACATACATTGATCAAAGATAAGAATTTTCTTTGAATTCCTTTTGTTTTAGGATATTTTTTAATTGGGCTTCATTCTTGAATCTTGATTGAAAGGAAATTTTCAGGAATGCTTTTAATTACTTAAAGAATACAAGACTTTTGGAAAGCTGTAGTTTTTTTCTGGTTAGAGAAGAACTAGATTAGGGTTCATAATTTGAAAAAATTTTCTTGGATCCAGTGCTTGGCTTGCACCAGTTGGTGACAGCTACTTTTTGCTGTCTGGGACCTTGGGATTTAATGTAAAATGGCTTGTCTTTGAGCTATGGGTGTGCCCAGCTAATTGCAGTTGTTTCTGTTTATAAATTTTATGCTTACAATAATTTTTAGATTTTGGAGTTGAGAATGGATTAAACTTGGGAAATGGCTTCAGGGACTGATGTTTCACCTCAGATACCAAGATGGGATATTGGATGTGCCCCTAATAATGACAGTTTGCCTGTCATGGAGGATGAAAATGGTGATAGTAGTGAAAATTTGACACAATCCAGAAAAGGAAAACCTCCAAGAAACGTTTCTTACATGAGGCATTGTAGCAGCAGTGCTTTTTTTATTGATTCTGTGAGTTCATTCCTTCTCTTTTTGGGTCACATTGCTTTTCTTTGCTTAGCGCATGAAATTTTGCAATTTGTTCTTCATTAATTAAGATCTATTAGCTTGATACTAATTAGTTATTGAATGTCCAGTGCTTCCAATTCAATTTGAATATCATTTTGTGGAAAATGTGTCTCATTGAAAATTATAAATAAATGGCTCTAATCTGTTCTTCTAATTGTTGAATGCCAATTTCCCGATAGGCATATTACTTCTACAGCCTTAGAATCTAACTTTGATCACACCCTTATAGGCACAAATAATTGTGTTTGTGATTTCAGTTTCCTATTGGACTAATGCTGCAAAACATTTCCCAAAATAAGCAATTTATCCATGCTTATTTTTCTAATGTCTTGTTAAGGTGAAGGATTGTGCAAATTTCTTTTTTTTTTTTTTTTAAACAAGAACTGATCTCAAAGGACATTTAAAAGAAGTCCCGCAGCAAATTGCTCGCTTCAATCATAGCTGCAAAAAATGAGGCTAGATAGATGTTATATTTCTTTAAGCTATACCTTAATGTGCTGTGTTGGGATTATTTTGAAGAGTTTGTGCATTTATCTTTAGCCTCTCATCATCTTTTTTTTTTTTTTTTTTATTTGTCTGTTTTTAATCCTTGTGCATGTATTTTTGTGTCATGACGATGTCTTTGCCCGGGTGGAATATATAATGCCTACTAGATGCAAAGTTTTGATATTTTTTGATTAGATGTTGTGGAATATCCATAACAGAAAAGTCATATTTCAACTAATTATCCATTATTGTCATTTTTCAGGAATTTGATGTTGGAATTATTGGCTTGAAGTCACCATCAACTGAGAATTCTGGATTTCTGCCTGTATTTCGCTCTGGAAGCTGTTCGGAGAAAGGACCAAAGCAGTACATGGAGGATGAGTACATATGTGTGGACAATCTGAATCAACATCTTGTTGCAGTTAAAACTCCTGCACCTGGAGCATTTTATGGGGTGTGTAAGTTGCTGATAGTTTAGGGTGTTTCAATAATTCAGAATGGCATATTATATATTCTTGAAAAATTTTTATAATTGTTGGTCTATTATATTGTAGTTTACTCAGATGTAAATTGTTCTGACCTCCAAGGAAGCATGCAAACAAAAAAGAAAAAGAAAAACCTTCAATATTTGATTCATCAAATCACTATGCATTGTGATTCATTCATTCATTGAGGTGGTGCACTGAATTCGAGTTTTATTCATTCAGGTGTTTGATGGACATGGTGGTATTGATGCAGCAACGTTTACAAGAAAGAACCTTCTTAATTTTATCGTCGAAGACTCCCAGTTTCAGTGTGGCACAAAAAAGGCGATTAAGAGTGCCTTCCGGAGGATTGATCATGCACTTGCTGATGCTAATTCTATCGATAGTTCCTCTGGCACTACTGCTTTAGCTGCCCTTATCATGGGAAGGTGAGAAACTATACATCAAATTTGCCTCCTACCTTTAATATTGCATCTAGAGTTGCTCTTGGTTTTTGCTGATGGTTTAATTTTTAGTTTAGTTTAGTCTAGATGACGATTTGTTTGACCTTCACTATTGTAGGACCATGGTCGTTGCTAATGCTGGTGACTCTAGAGCTGTGATGGGCAAACGAGGAAGAGCAGTCGAGCTATCAAAAGACCACAAACCTAACTGCACCTCGGAGCGACTAAGAATTGAGAGACTAGGAGGAGTTATATATGATGGTTACCTTAACGGTCAATTATCTGTGGCTCGTGCTCTTGGAGATTGGCACATTAAAGGTCCTAAAGGTTCGAAAAGCCCCTTAAGCGCTGAGCCAGAGTTAGAGGAAATTAACCTAACAGAAGAAGATGAGTTTTTGATAATTGGCTGTGATGGCTTGTGGGATGTAATGAGCAGTCAATGTGCAGTTACAATGGTGAGGAAGGAACTTGTAATCCATAATGATCCTGAGAGATGCTCAAAAGCACTCGTCAAGGAGGCGCTCCAGCGCAACTCGTGTGATAATCTGACTGTTGTTGTAGTCTGTTTCTCTCCTGATCCACCTCCTAAAATTGAAATGCCTAGGTCCCATAAAAGGAGAAGTATATCAGCTGAAGGGCTCGATCGTCTACAGGACATCTTGGATAATGGTGTGTGAACAAGAAAAAAAAAAAGAATAGGAACTGCTTATATCTTGTATAAGTAAAAAAAATAACATAGAATATCTGAACTTCCATTTTTGCCGAGGGACCTTTCAAAGTCGATTCTGCTAGCTTGCTACCTACTGAAAATGCTGATTTCTTCAACATAAACATCCTGTATATTTTTGACGTACCTTTGTGTGAGAACCAAAATTGCGGAAGCTTTAATTAGTATCTTTAATTTGTTTTCTTCATTATTTCTTTTGTAGTACTGATCAAGTTCTTGGTGTAATTTGTTTTGGGCTCTTGAGTTGTGTTTCTCAAGAAACAAATGTCCACTACAAATAATTTATGAGCAACCAATTTTGTAACTAGAATCCGTCAGTAGAAAAAAGTTTAAACGAAGAAACTGTACTTTTGATATGTGATATATATGTATAGTCTTCATCAGCAACACAGTAATTTTTTCTTTTAGCATTGGAAATTAATTATCAACAAAAAGATTGTGATAATCTCAAAGAAAATTCACTTGTTCATGATTCAAGTATTGATAATCCTTTCCATTTGGTTATTTACATGAAACATATTTTTGCTTTCTAACCAGATTGATTCTTGACTAAGACAAAGAAGCAATGAGTTCCACGTGAAATAATCAGGAAATATACCATTTTCTACCATTTGTGAAAAAAGACTTGACCCCTTTTGAAAATCCCCCTTCCTGCAAAAAGCATAGATCAGAGGATTGTAACTGCCTCTATCGGGCGCACAACCTCTCCCAACCATGTCTTCAAGGAGTTTCAAGGCATTCCTTTCCTTTCCTTGTCCACAAAATCCACTAATAAGAGCATTAAATGATGATGCAACAGGAAAATAACCATGGCCAACCATCTCATTCATCAGCCCAAATGCTTCCCACAGACACCCTTCTTGACAAAATCCATGAATTAAGCAGTCATAAACAAGAACATTTGGAATTCCGCCTTCATTAATCATCTGATCGAAAACCTTCTTTGCATTTGCAATTGCACCCTTCTCGCAAAAGCCTAATAAACTCAAGCTCCTATCAACAGCTCTAGGAAATAATTTTTCCATCTTCATTAGAAAGTCAAACGCCTCATTCCACATATTTTTCTTGTAAAGACCATATAATACACTATTATAAGGACTAATACGACCCCCAGAACCCCCTTTAGACTCCTCCATCAGCTCAAGGATTTTGAACCCATCTTCTATCCTGCCTGCTGAAAACAAACCCCTGATTAATGTGTCATATGTATTGAAATTCCAAATAATTCCATCTGTTTTCATATCATTAAACATATCAAGAGCCATATCCAGCATTCCATACTCACAGAAACCAGAGATCAATATATTATATGTGTCTGCATTAGGAAGGCATCCTTTTCTCTCCATTTCCTTCAAGAAGCGATGCCCAACTTTCGTTTTCCCTAATCCACAAAAGCCTTTTATAAGGGTGTTGTAAGCCACAACATCAACCACACCTCCCTTGCTCTCAACTCTCTCTAAAGTCTCAACTGCTTCTGTCACACGGCCTACATTGCAAAGAACTTCCACCACCTTAGTAACTGTAACTACATCAGGCACAAACCCCAAACTAAAACTCTTCTCTAGCAGTACAAGAGCCTGAACTAAGTTGTCTTCTTTACAGTACCCAGATATCAAAACATTGAAAGTCACATCATTAGGCTCCTCAATCTCATTCATTAAGCTCCTTGCTCTCCCAACTTTCCCATTCTTGCATAAAGCATGAAGCAGAGTATTATAAACAACAGCATTTGGCTTTACACCACTAGACTTCATAACCTGCAAAAGCTTAAACCCATCTCCAATTCTATTAGTTAAGCAAAGACCCTTCATTAAAATGCCAAAAGTATAATCATCACCTTGAACACCACTCTCCATCATTTTCTTTCTGTAAAACTCCCTAGCCAAGTCGATATCTTCCTTAACAAGAACATCAAGTATTGAATTAAATATTTTCAAAGATGGGTTCTTGCCAAACTTAGAAACTAAATCAACTACTTTGATAACGTGAGGAATCATTCGAGCCCGGCCAAGACCTCGAATCATAGTGATAAAAATGTCATCGTCTGGAGGAAACCCTATCGAGTGGGGCATTTCGTCGAGCAGTTGCTTTGCAAAGTCAAAGCGACGGAAAGTACAGAGCTTGTGAATTAAAGCTCGATAAGTAGATTGAGAGTGGGTGAAGTTGGGGATGTTTGTTGCCCATCTGAAAGTTTGAAGAGCTTGAGACGCAGATTTCTGGTCTAAAATCAGATGGGCTATGTGTTGATGAGATGGTGTTGATGACGAGAAGGAGAAGGAGCGACTGGATTTTAAAATGTGAAGTAATTTGTGAGGAAAATTAGCAGTTTTTGTGAGTCTTGAAAGAGGGAAGAGGTTGGGCATGGATTGAATTGGAAGAATGACTTAAAAAGTAGTAGAAATTTGGCGGGAACCAAATCCTTCTTCCGTTTCCCGTTATTAACCTTTGCAGCTCTGCCTTACAAAAATTTAATAATAAAAGGTAGGAAAAATTATAATTGTATCCTATATTTAATTAAAAATAATTATTTTATTCTTTATATATATATATATATATATATATATATATATATATATATATATATATATATATATTGTCATAACTTATAAGTCTATTATACCATGTACCCCTTCTATCTATTTTTTAGTTTTTTTTTTTTAAATGATTTCAGTTTTTTTTTTTTTTCTAAATTACAAGTTCAATGAGCAAATTGGTTTTATTCCTAAAAAATCAATATTTTGCTATATATAAATACACACACAATAGAATTTGAATCATAATCATTAATCTAGTTCGTTGATGATTCAACCCAGTGAACCAATGGATTGGATGCCAAATCGAATCGAATTCGTTTTTAAACCTTTTAAGGAAGAGAATATGATTGGACACAAAATCAATTAAACTAGTCTATCTACACAGTCCCGATTAATCAACACAAGATATTTTTTATTATATTATGATTATTTTAAATTTTAATTATTTAATTAATATTCTCTTCGTCCCATAAAAAAATAACATAACTAAATTTCACTTTTTTTAGGAATAGTTAGTTATTGTCCGTTAACTAAAGGGAGGAATGGTGTAAATATAGAGAATGTAATAACAAAAAGTATAATCCTCTGTATAGGAAGGTAGGGGATTGGGTAGATAATGATAATATAAATAAGAGAAGGGATGTTGTATAAAGTATGAGCCTTATTGTAGAGAGATAAGTGAGGGGTGGGATTGACGACATTCGTGTAGTATTTTTTTCATTACTTCTCTTTTTCTTTATTTTTCTAGGAACAACATTCTTTCACTCTGAAACTGTATGTCGTAAATCCCACCCTAAAAGTTTTTTCATTTCTTTCCATTTTTATCTTTATTTATTGACTCTTGACCCATTTAACATCCAATATAGTTTTAGTATCATATTAATCGGTTCTCACTCTACTTTCTAAAAAAGGAAGTGTGTTAATAACACAGTTAAATAAATGGTATTAGACTGTATTGGACTGTATTTAATATTCAAAATCTGAAATGATTTGAAAATTTTATTTGAACCATTAGTTAGATACAGTGAATAGATTGTATTTTCAGACGAATTATTTGAAATTCGAATTTGAAATACACGTTGATCAGAGAATTTTACTTGAATATACATCGGGTTTAGCAAGAACTTAAAAACAGAATTTTTGATGGCAGCATCAATCAACTTGTTGACACTTTGATTGATGATATGATATACTTGTTCAAGTGGAAGGATTGTAAATGCCTCTGCATAAAATGTTTGAAGGAACTGAAAAAGAAAATCTCTACTTTCCTGTTTGGAGATGATAAGGAGTCGTAGATGATAAGGAGAATGAAAACGACAATTCGTATCAGATAAATGAATAAAAAACAGCAAAAAATAACAACCTTTTTGTCTTTGATCAATGCACCTTACTTTCAAGACAGAAATGTTTTTCTAGTAAATTATTACTCAACTAGTAATTTTTAATACAATTAAAATATCTAATTGTCTGATCCGAATCTTATTTTTGCATTTTTTTTTCATCAATATTATATATAATGAATTTTTACACTCGACTTTCCTCAATAATGATAAGAATTTAAATTATTTTTGCATTATTTTTCACTTTATTAGGCAACAAATATATAATTAGACATGTGGAATTATTAGCTAGCACCCATTATATCAAATGTCCTATCTCTCTCTTTCAATTGATTGTTGATAGAAAATATTAATTTCAAAATGGTTTTTTGTTTGGACATTTTGCAACTTGTTCAATCTTCCAACGGATTTCATTTGAATTTCTTTTTCTTATGTTAAAAATTCAAAGTACCCAAATAATATTATAAGCTATGATACCAGATAAAAGTAGTACTTTTTTTAATTCATTCAATTGATGATAATTTTTACAATCGAGATAATTCGGATATAAGATTCTCACTTTCTATGTTCTTATAAAAAATGAAAACGTGAACCTCACGTTCTACTTTAAAAACTTTTATTATTAAAAAAATAAAAATTATTAGGTAAAATAGTAAATACTGCTTCTTTTGCAGTAAAAATCAATGTCAATCTCTTTAAAATTTGCTCTAGAAGGCAAAGAACAAAATAATTGAGTGCCAATCCCTGAATTTGCTATTTGAACTCCACTTGGCGTGATAAGTTGCTTTTCATTTTTCTTTAAGAAGAGATAAGTTACTTGTAAACTTGTGATATGGAAAAATCAACTCCCACAGCCCATAGCTATAAATTGCGAAGGTGGTGGTACGATGTAAACAAAATGTGTTGAGCCGTGCTCGAAACTGTTAAACTCGAAATTTGGCTTGATAGAATTTAATTCGGCTCGAGCTCCACTCAAATTTCAATTAGTTGAAAATTTTAAGTTTAAGTCCACTTTAAATTCAATGAGCTTGACAATTCTAGATTTGCTCTTGACTCAACGAAGGTTCGAGCTTAAATTAAAATATAAATTCAACTCAAAAAATTTTAAACTTGAGCTCAACTCAATATTTAAATAAATTTAAAATAAACATTATATATATGTATATATAAAACCTCGATGAATTAACTTAATTCAAGCCGATTTTTTTGAACTTTTCTCAAGCCAGGTCTCGGAAATTTACACCTGAGGTGGTAGGAAGCCTGCCTGTAAATTCCGTTGTATTGTATTCATGTTGGTTGTGGAAGGTGGAAAGAGTCGTGAAGCGTGCGGAACTGCGGATCATAAAAAACAACGGTGATCACACGGGATAAGGTTAGAAGAGTCCATTCAACACTTTTTTTTTTATTATTTTTTATTTTGGCAGAGAACAAATTGATTATGGGAAGACATTGATGTTACCGTGTACCTATGCTAGTATTGATGGGCTACCGACAACTTTCATTGATGTTACCCTCTTTATGTCTTTTTCCTTTATTTTCAAAGATATTTTCTTTAATTCCACAATTTTCATTCTATGAGGTGATTCGTTTGATTACAATTTCTTTAAATAAAATTTATGTTAATTTATAGTACAATTTATTATTTTAAAATAAAATAATACTTAAAGCTTTTCTTTTTTATAAAAACAAAATTTTAATATGTGATTTTTTTCAAATTTATAATAATTCTAATAAAAGAAATATTTTTTATTTTTTATTTTTTATTTTTCCTTAAAAATATTTTTTCTATCTTTACATTTAAATCAGATGTGAAATTTAAGTAAAAATCAAGATTTTCAACCTTTGATTTCATAAATAAAGTTTTCAAAAAATACAATGTATTTATATTGATATAACTCCATATTGACTTGGAAAAAAAGTGTTTATACCATGTTTTGTTATTACTTTATAAGTAGTTTAAGATTGTTTTATGGTAATTAAAGAAGTAATTAACTTTTTAAATTATAAAATATTCATTAATTTAACTAAATTATGCTTTAAAAAATCATAGAGATAATTATTGCATTTAATATAAATAAAGATAAAATTGAAATTTTTTATTAATTACTTTAGATACACTCAAAAAGATCTAAATTTGGTTTCAGCGATACTGATAGCTATTGCTGATTATTGATAGCTGATAATTTATAGCAGTCAACTGATTATTGTTCTATATTTGGTAAAATTTGGATGGCAATTATTGTTAAAAGTACAATATATATATATATATATATATATATATATATATATATATATATATATATATATAATTTTAAGGTGAATATATTGTTTATTTTATTTTAATGTATTATATAAATAAAATTTTAATTGAAATTTTAAAATAATATTTAAAAAAACATTTTATTTTAAATAACTATAAATAAATGCTCACAAAAATATCAATTATTGATGAAAAAACTTACCTAACAATTATTTTATCTCTCAATGTTGCACATCTATCAGTTGCATAAATTAATTGAATTAAATACTCTAAAACGATTTTAAAATGATTTATATTTATATAAAAAAATGATTATTTCCTAATCAAATAAAATCAATATAACAAAATATTTAAAAAATAAAAAACTAAATAAGAAGCTAAACAAGTAAGTATCTAGAGCCGTGTTTCCCTATCTTGTCTAGATGTGTTTGTGAAAATGAAGAGGACTTATCAGTACCACTTCCCAATGTTCTAATCGATGTCTTTTCAAAAAATTTCATAGTGTTTTTTCTTCTTAAAGAAAATTATGGTTTATGAACAGTTCTATCTGAAAATCACCGAGTCAGAGGTCATATTATATACTTGAATTGAAGATCTTGCCACTTGCCACTTTCATTTTCTGAGACCTTTCTTTTTGGTTTTTCATTGTCAAGTTGTTCTCTCTTTTTATTTTTTAAATTTAAAAACAAATGGAAGTGTCATCCCCAATGGTTAAATAAAGAAAGACGACATCAATTTGCATTTGGGTTGTTTCTGCATCATCTTGTTCTGTAATTTCATTTTAATCCAGCAACCAATCCCTGTTTAAAGAGGCAAGAACCCAACCAAGCACCACCTTTCCTTCTGGAATCAAACCCACTTTCTTGGTCTGATTTCATTTGCAATTTCTCTCTTTTACTCTTTAAATATCATCTGAAACTAATCCCACCCATCTCTAAATCCTCTGAAAATATGGGATTTGATAAAGAAGCAAGCTCATCTTCTCATGTCCTTCGGGTACCATCTCTTCCAAGAGAAGACACACCTCTTCTTGGCAGGAAACCTCCACTTTCTTCTAAATTCAAGACTTTTGCTAATGTATTCATAGCCATAGTTGGAGCAGGCGTTCTGGGACTTCCTTACACCTTCAAGAAAACAGGATGGGTAATGGGTTCTCTTATGCTCTTCTCTGTTGCTTTCCTCACCTATTATTGCATGATGCTTCTTGTCCATACTCGCCGCAAGCTTGAATCTCTTCAAGGCTTTTCCAAAATTGCTTCTTTTGGTGATCTGGGTTTTACTGTTTGTGGTCCAATTGGTCGTTTTGCTGTTGATTCCATGATTGTCCTTGCACAAGCTGGGTTTTGTGTTAGCTATCTTATCTTCATTGCTAATACTTTAGCTTATGTTCTTAATCAAGAATCAGATGAAAAAATTTTGGGTTTTTTAAGTCCTAAAGCTTTGTATATATGGAGTTGTTTTCCTTTCCAGTTAGGGTTAAATTCAATTCCAACATTGACCCATTTGGCTCCTCTAAGTATTTTTGCTGATGTGGTTGATCTTGGAGCTATGGGTGTAGTGATGGTCGAGGATGTGGTTTCTTTCTTGAAAAATAGACCTGTTTTAGAGGCTTTTGGTGGGTTCTCTGTTTTCTTTTATGGGTTAGGTGTGGCTGTTTATGCTTTTGAAGGGATTGGTATGGTGTTGCCATTAGAATCTGAGGCAAAAGACAAAGACAAATTTGGGAAAGTGTTGGGATTGTGTATGGCATTCATTTCTTTGTTGTATGGAGGATTTGGGATTTTGGGTTATTTTGCTTTTGGTAATGATACCAAAGATATAATCACCACCAATTTGGGTCCTGGATTGATCAGCAATTTGGTTCAGTTCGGTTTGTGTGTGAATCTGTTCTTTACTTTCCCTTTGATGATGAACCCAGTTTATGAGGTGGTGGAGAGGAGATTATGCAATTCTAGATATTGTTTGTGGCTGAGATGGGTGGTGGTTTTGACAGTAAGCTTGGTGGCTCTATTGGTGCCTAATTTTGCAGATTTCTTGTCTTTGGTGGGAAGCAGTGTGTGTTGTGCTCTTGGGTTTGTGATGCCTGCTCTGTTTCACTACTTGGTGTTCAAGGATGAGTTGGGAACTTCTGGTTTGGTTATTGATATGGCAATTTTGGTTTTTGGAGTTGCCATTGCGGTCACCGGAACCTGGTCTTCTTTACTGGAGATATTTACTTCTAAGTCTTCCTAAGTGATTTCATTTTTTTAGTTGGAGTTATATCCATTATTTGAAACACAACATTAGTAATTGTAAAACTCTTTAGTTGTTTTCTACTCTGATGCAGGATTCTGTCTATATATAATTTTACAACATTATATGAACTTATGTGAGACTGATACATGAGCGTTCCTATATATATATATATATATATATATATATATATAAACACACAGTTTTTTGTTTGATAGAACTACGAGGTGTTCCTCCACCTCTTTTGTATGGACTTAGTTTTTTTGTTTGATAGAACTAGGAGGTTGATATATACATGAGCGTAGAGCGCATTCTAGAGATGGAACTTGTGTCTTGATATGTGAAATTATAAAATATTTGAGATTCACTTGTCTCAGCTAATCTTGATCACAAAAGTGGAGCAAATGATGCTTTTCTCAGTTATGGATGATCAAAAGAAATGATTCAGATCTTATATATGTGGTAATGGATGGATGATATCCTGTGTTCTGGCTATACTTGCTGTTCACTTTTCATACATCATTATGTTTCAGTTTTGCATTGCTTGCATAACTTAGGCCATATTCGACAGCAGAATTTAAAGTAATGTTTAGTATTTTGATAGATTTGAAATACTATTTTAATTAATTATATTGTTCGGTAATACAATATATATCTAGCCTTTAGAGTTAGAGACAGTGCTGAAAAGTTATCTTCATTAGCGTTTTATAATTTTTTTACGACACTTATACATATCACTTGTCTTTACCTTGTTCCTCGCTTTCATACCGTTATTTGTATTGTACATTTATTTTAAACCACTATATAATCGTTAACCAATAACAATTAATATTTAACACTTATTCTAAACCACTATATAATCTTTAACCACTAACAACTAATACTTAACGGCTAATCATTAATAAAACAGTTAATTATTAGTGGTTAGCTATAAAAACAGCTAACAGCTACTAGAATTTTCGAACAGACCCTTAATATTGCAATTAGATTATGCAAAATGCTTCTATTTGCATTTTCATAATTAGAGAAATAATATTATCTAACACTTTAATTTTATTGAACCCTCAATTTTTAACTTGACTCATCAAACATTTTAACTTATAAACTCATTTTGTTAAATACTTTTAACTTGTAAAATTAATTCAATTAAACATTTATTAAATAATTAAAAACAAGAGAAAAATTAGCGATTCAAAAGTTATACTAACTGCCCATCAAATCAATATTTCATATACAAGTCAAAATCAATATTTCATATACAAGTCAAAATCCATAAGAACTATTGTTACTAATATAATAAGGTGTGTAATTTATCAAAATTTGCAAGTTCAAATTCACAATTGCTTATCCACAAACAGGATTAAAAATGCATAGTTCAAATTTATGTAATTTAACTTTCTTATTACAAACAGTACTATTAATTTGATATTATATCAGCTTGCAAGAACTGTGTTTTTCTGTCTAAAGCAAATAAATGGGACTTCCCACCTTCACTTTGATGGATGCACTCCATCATGATTTCTATTCAAAAAAAAAAAAAATTGAAAAGAGGCTAAAAGAAAACACAAATCATCATTCACAACAAAGATCTGCACTTTAAACTTACGGAAAAACCAAGCTGCTAGCCCTGAAGGACCAAATCTCGCCAAAAAGGTAATTTAATTTAACTTCCACATCACAAAGTAGTGTTTTAAGTGCGTATATGTTTGAAAAAATTACATATAATTCATGTGTCCTGATCAAAAAATTACAATAAAAGGATAAAAAAAAAAAAACTAACATAGAAGTACTTCAACTTTAGACAAGGTAAAAAAAAATCTGCAAAATCAAACAAGAGCTTACACCACAAGGCACAACCAATATTCATCACCACACTATATACTCATGGAAGAACCAGACCGCCACCCCTAGAGACCGCCACACCTAGAGGACCAAATCTCACCAAAAAGAAAAAAAAAAAAGGCAGGCTTTTTATGGAAGGAAAGCACCTAGTAACATATCGCCTGCTACCTGACTAAAATGCTTTCCAGTTATCCGAGTTCTTCCTTGGAGTTTCAGTCTCTACTGATGTCTTAAATGGCCCAGTAGAGCCGAATGGATCAGCATCATCAAACGATGATGAGAACCGATGACTATTATCAAAGTCTCTGGAGCTATGTGCAGAATCGAATGTAGCAAAGGAATTGCCAGAGGATTGAAAGAATCCACTGTCATTGGCATTAAATGAATCGAACCTTGAGAACCCATGACTATGATCAGAATCTTTAGTTTCTCTAAATGAATCAAAACTTGACGGGAACCCATGATTATTATCAGATTCTCTAAACGAATCAAACCTTGATGGGAAACCATGACTGTTGTCACTCTCTCTAAATGAATCAAACCGCGAGAATACTTGAGTCTGATCTGAGTCTCGAAACGAATCAAACCTCGAGAATCCATGACTTTGTTCAGAGTCTCTGGATTCTCCATATGAATCAAAACTTGATGGGAACCCATAATTTTGATCAGAGTCCCTAGTGCTGCGCATGGAATCAAATCTTGAAAGAGATTGGCTTGAAGATTGAAATAATCCGCTGTCGTGCATATTAAACGAATCAAACCTAGAGAAGCTGTCAAAAGAATGATCATCTGACCCTTCATTGAACTTATAGGCAGGAGTGCTGGGAACAGAGTCTGCAAATCCGAGTGAGCTCTTCCCCTGGTTATAGGCTGGGGTGCCAGGAACAGAATCTGCAAATCCAAAGGAGCTCCTCCCCTGGTTATAGGCTGGGGTGCTAGGAACAGAATCTGCAAATGCAAATGTGCTTTTCCCCTGGTTATATGCAGGGGTGCTTGGAACAGAATCAGCGAACAAGCTCCTACCCTGGTTATATGCAGGTGTGCTTGGAACAGAATCAGCGAACAAACTCCTACCCTGGTCATATGCAGGTGTGCTTGGAACAGAATCTGCAAAAATAGATGTGTGCTTTCCCTGGTACAGATTATCTGCATGCGGAGATCCTGTTTTGATTGATTTTAAACCAAATTCACCCAGTCCAAATAGAGAACCATCACCTTGCCTATCATGATCCAAGTCCTACAACAGAAAATTTTATTAATTCAGTCTATATATAGAAAGGCAAGGCCAAAAAGAAGTGAAGTTACAGACAAAACTGGAAGATCAAATCCAACATAATCACCACCCAGAGAAGAAAAGAAAAGAAAACATAAATCCCAAATTTTGCCAATGATGATAATTCGCCCCAACCGATAGAAGCCATGAATAACTATATATGCATGCATACATCTATAGAGAGATAAAAGATGGATTCAAATCTCTTCATTTGGCTTAAACTAGCATTAGGAAGTTGTTAAACAATGACCATTAATTCTTGTTGTCAACTTCAAATAAAAGGGAAAATGAATTAAAATCGCCCTTATCATACCTTGCCACTAACAGAATCAAAGCCCCAAAGAGATTCTGTATCATATTGAGTGTCAAATCTGCCCCATCCAGGTTCATCGCCACCTTTATCTCCAGAAAGCACAGATTCAGTACCACCCATATCACTGCATAATTATGATACTGGTAGCATCAGACATCCAAAAGAAGCACTAGAAGCAGATTGGAAAAAAGAAATAGATACCTTAGCCCTCCTGCTAAGTGATCCCACAAAATTGTTTGGAAGTTGACACTTAGGGGAAGAGCAGCAATGTAAAGAAAACACAAATGCAAAACAAACCTTTGGATTTCTTTAGCATGTGGTGAATCATCAGCACCAGACACCTCTCGGGATGGAGAGTCTCGGAATTCATGCAATTGGCTGTTCATTGCACTTCTTCCAGCAGGACTGTCAGGAGGACTTCTTGCAGTGCCATTCTCACTCTGCTCATTAGTCGCTTCTTTCTCTTGATTCGCTTCACCTGGACTTGGAGCCTTCTCTAGCTTAGCCTCTGCCTTTGAGGTGGAAGCATTTACATCCTCATTTGTGGGAGGATTTGCGTTTTCAACTGAAGATTTCTGTTTTGGGGGCGCTACAACATTTTGCACATCCAAAGTGAGCTCTTTGACAAATGTGAAACCTGAAAGTGGGTAAAAGCCTATTACTTCTCAAAATTATAGATTTGTAAAAGGAAAGCATAATGTACACTTGACAGGAAAAAAATCCAATTCTTCATACACAGACAAATAGAGATCCATCCTCATTGGATTGAAACGAACCCAACAAACACCCAGCAGGGTAACAATTTTACTATACCTTCATCCTCAAATTTATCCCAATCTTCATCCCAGTCAGCAGCTCCTTCTTGAATTCCAGGTTGCCAGCCTTAACAAGGATAGCAGAAAAAAAAAAAGTTAAGTAATAAACTGAGAAAAAGAAATTACAAGGATGAGTTTGCTTGTCCCAACATAAAAAACCTAGAAACACAATCATGGAAAGTCCCTTACAGAAAAACTATATGAAGAACTGAAAACATAATAACTTATAACTTTTGCAGAGATGAATACTGAACAAACAGTGTAAGGTCCTTTAAGTGCTCAGTGGAAAACCATAAGCTGGCCATACTTCCTATTTCCTCCATTTGACAAGTTGTTTATCATGAAATTGCAAACTATCACCAAATAAACAGCCAGATAAAATTTAGCATCACTTTCTAACCAGCATTTTAAATTTCACCAACTACAAAACAATCTAAATAATAGACATTGCATCCACATGCCAAATCTCTATCTAGAAAAAACCGAAGTTCATTCTTAAGGCCAGAATCACATCCACGATACATACTTGGAAGATAAATAAAATATTAAACAAACAACAAAGAATGGAATCCTTCACCAGCAAATTTATACCAGAACGTAGTCTTTTGATCCTTTGTTATCAGCATACGCCTTTTTGACTTTCTATGAAAAGAAAAATGGCTTTCTTCACCTAGTTACTCATTTTGCACAGGGTTCTATTTTAGCGTAATGAATCCACCATTTGGACCAACAAAATATCTTTATAACTGAATTGACGATGTTACCAGAGTTTCTACTAAATTTAAGATCAAGCCATGAGATGGAGCCTAGTTACTTCAATTTCTTATTATTCAGAAAACATTATTAGATTCATCAACCAAAGTGCAAAAGAGAAAATCAATTTTAAGAGAAATATTTCATTGACAATACTTTCAAAGGAATTTTGTTTGTTCACAAAGATAATGAGAACATTGTGTTTACAAAGATAATGACAAATTTTGCAAATGAGATATCAAAAAGGTAAAATCTAGCTGAACCAATATTAGTTTGCTTTACAAAAACTAGCAGGAAAAGAAAAGGCAAAATAAACCAAAGAGTTTTCTAGATGAGATATGAGATATCTAAGCTAGAGGATCAATGAGGTAATGACAATACCAAAAGGAAGCTCAACTAGTGAAGTTGGCTTGGCATGCAATCCATATTGTTTACAGCGTTCATTCACACTTTTTACTAGTTCCTCAAGACTTGACTGGATATGCTCAGCACGCTCCTACAAAACCAAAACCAAAACCAAAAAAAAAAAAAAAAAAAACAACACTTATACACAAGTTTCACTTTTCCTCCACAAACAAATTATATCATAGAATACCTTCAGAACGCCGTCACCAGTAGCTCCTTCTTCCATTTTAACAATTGACCGATATAACTCCATTTTCTTCTCCTGCCAGCAATTGAGTACTATTTAGCTTAAATGCAAAAGAAAAAAAAAATCCTTATGCAAATAGAGAGAAATTTTAATAGAAGCAGTTCATACTCAAACCAATCAGACAATACATTTAAACCAGTATAGAAATAGAAGGAAAAGTTTAATAAAACACCGCCAGAGTTCATAAATACCTGAAGATCACGGAATGTGGCCTCTTCAATAGTTAATTTTGAGGCTACATCCCCAGTTTGTCTGTATTTCTCCTCATATTTCTTAGCTAATGACTCAGCCTGACATTCAAAACAATCTAGTTAATCTCTTAAGCAGAAAACTTTGAAATGGAAAATATAGCTAATCCGCATTACAGATGGAGATACCTCACGTTTATCAGCAGCCACCCTTTCTGTTACCTCATTAAGTCGATTGTCACATCGGCTTTTATATAATATCTAACATCAGTTGCAAAAAAATATTAGCAACATATTATGCCTAAGGCTTAAAGAAGAAAATATAAGTATTTTCCTCCCTCCCACTCAACCAACCTAAAATCAAATAACACAGATTAAATATCACAAGAATAAAGATCCAACAATATTTCGATGCAGAAGCTTATCAGCATTTGTCACATATGAGATAATGGCATCACCACAGATGGATTTGTAAATAAAAGAAGATTTAGAAAAGAAAAAGAAAAAGGAAAAGGAAAATGTGAGAACAGACTTACAAGTTCCTGCATCTTAACACGATAGAATTCAATTTTCTGTCTAGAATCAGCTATTTCCTTTTCCAACTCTTCAACCTTCAATTAAAAAGGAGAAAAGTCAACATACATACAACTGAACCTATTATTTCAAGTCAAAACAGAACCTCCCAAGGACATAACTCAATCCATTTCAAGACGTCTAAATAACAGTAACAATCAAACTCCCTCGATCAAACAAAATATAGGGGAAAAAAGGAACTTTGACAAATTAGATATTTAGATAAAGATTGCAAAAATAAAAAAGTGCCTTTCTATCAGCTTGAAATGCCTCTTCGAATTTTGAGCGCAAAGAATCCTGCTCCTCCTGGCTAAGTTGATCAACAAGATGCTTTTCCAGCACAGGAACTTTGGGCTTTTGCTGAGCGGGCTGTTTTTCCTCAGCATGATGAGTAGTGGGAGGCCTTGGTGGCCTTGCTGCTGGGGCAGGTGGTGGCCGCGCACTAGTCATAAATTGCGGTGGTCGAGAACCTATGAAATTTTATTTTCCGGTTTAAAAGGTGGAAAAAAAAGGAAGAGGAACAATGCTAATTTTTAAAGAAGATAACAATATAACAAAACTAATACCAGAAGCAGGTCCCCAAGTTCCGCTGCCATATGAAGCTGCAGGATGGCTTGTAACAGCCAACAGATTCTCATCAGACATGACAGAGCTTGGAAGTGTTGTAGGTAGTGGACGGCCTTTTATGTAACGCTCCATCAAATAGACAGCAGTACAGAACTCTCTCAAAGAAAGCATACTATCATTGTCTTGATCAGACAAGTCCCAAACCTGTATTAAGACCTCTGAAACAAGGATGATAGTATATGATTGTCATTTAATATTAGAGTGCATCTAGTAAAAAAAAAGTGTTAATACAAAAGCTGTCATAATTTGAGGAAACTACAGGTAAAGCTTCAATCTGCATTATTGGAAACACAAAATAAAAGAAGGAAAAAGAAAAAGGTGACTACTTTACTGTTCCAGATAATTAACTTGTAGATTTGCTGGCATCATTTGAAATGATCAAAATTAATCCCAAGAAATACTAAGTCAGTCTGTTTCCTAGCAAGCTATTCTTTTGCCACTCTAACATGTTTCGCGTCTATTCTTCAGCTTATGTTCTTTTCAGACCAAATAATATATATTTTCAAAATGATAACAGAATCCAAATATTTATCATGCGAAATTGAAAAGCTTACACTAACAACTAGCTGCAACAAGGAAAGTTCCCTATGAATATTCCCATAAAGGTTGCATACTGGGCTTCCAATAATCTACCTTAGATAATATTTTACCATCCATGAACTCATCTTCAAGCTACATAATTGAACTTCTATGAAAGGAAGAAAGGATGTGTTGTAGTCTACCTCTTGGCAGCCGCCAACTTAAGAAGAGATTGCGTGCCTGTTCACCTGTAATCTTTCCATCTCTATCCGTGTCTACCTGCACAAATACCTTCATATACCTATGAATATCAGATTGAGCCATCTTAGGCCATGGAGCCTGGGATTGACTCGAAGCTGAATTCCCAGCTCCGGCAGGAAACCCAGATGTAGAAGTAACAGCTGGAGTTTGAGCTGCAACAGAATGGTTCTGTCTCCCTGCTGATTGACCACCAACAGGTTGCTGAGAAAATGTACTCTGCAAAGTGTCAACAGAACCTGGCTTAGCTGAAGGTTGAGATCCAGCAGGAGACGGGACAATTGCTGGTGATACAGCTAGACTACTTGTAGATGATGCAGCTGAGGAGGAACTTTGTGCTGGCTGGGCAGGAGTTACAGAAAATACATCTCCAAAGAGTGAGTCAGGGGCAAATCCATTCCCTGAGACTTTAGAGTCCTTAACTGCTGATTGGTTGGAGGCAATAGCTGCATCTTGTGGTTTCGGAACAGGTGTTGATCCAGTAGTCGCTTGTTGTCTAGGTTGAACAGAGGGCATCAAACCTGATCCCGTCAACCCAAATCCATCCTGAGCCGAAGGAGGACTAATTGCCCTGCTTTGATTTTGGGTAGTTGGGACACCCATGCTTCCACCAGGTCGAGGAGCAGCCATGATACTGGCCCTGGGCACACCTTGGCTTGCAGGCACTTGATGCAAATGAGACACAGAGTTGGAAGGCCCAGCTTGAGGTGGCCTCATAAATTGATTTTGCTGAGGTGAGAAATACTGCTGGTTTATGTTGGCATTTCCAGGCACCTGCGGTGGTCTGACGCCAATGTTTTGTGATGCCACTGATGTAATGCCAGCCATTTGAGGAGCAGCTGTTGGTGCTCTAGGGGCAGGTGCGGCTGCAAGGTTTATCTGAGGAGCAGGAATTTGAGCAGAAGCAGGGCTATATAATGCTGCCCTCACTATATCTGGGGTCAGCTCTCGCTTTCTTTGTGCCACAGTAACAAGCTTAAGGGCATTATAGAACTCTTGTCTACCAAGGTAGCCAGCTTTTCTCTGATCAGCATACGTCCACACCTGAATAGCACAGAAGTGGACACTTACTATGAGTTTAATCCAGCAGGATTCAATCTAAAATGAGAAACGATTTGCAGAACCAAAAGCAAAAGGAAACATCAGTTGTTCTGGGAAAAGAAATGGAAAAGACACTTTCTTCCTTTGAGGAGAAGTTAAAACTTGTCAATCAGAGCATAGAATCCAATGGGCTTAATTACCAGTACACAACAAATGTAACCAGGTGAGCCAGCAAAATTGAGTGAAGAGCAAATTTATAACTACATCCAAAAACATCAAAACAGATAAACCAAATAAGTTTACGAATTTCATATCCCACAATGGAAAGATGTATTCATAATTCCATCTTAAACTCAAACAGCTAAATACATTATGGACTTAAGTACATGATAATACAAATCTACAATCCCACCATCACTTCCTTACAGTCAGCCTCCGCCACGATTAAAAGTCAAACTCGCAACAACTCCTAGAAGCAACTAAAAACTAGCAGCTACTAGATACTGAAGGTAACACCCTTTATTGCATTGTAACCTATCAGGTTTTGGACTGAAACACCAGAGAGCTAACAAAGTTGTATCTATTGAGATCTTAACTCAAATACCAACATTCCTTCGTCATTTATTAACTAATGAAACGGCAAACAAATAAAAGCGAGAGGAAAGCATGGAAATGACACATTACTCAAATAAAAAATCAGAATTAGAGGGATTGATCACTCCAATTAGAGCGAAAAACTAGAAAATACGATCTGCAACTTCGTAACCTAAAATTAAAGCTAAAGCAATAAGTTTTTGGCAAAGGAAATAGGAGAATTGAGAAATTACAAGTACCTGAGCAAGGACTGGTTTGGGCAAACCAGAACCTTGAAAGAAAGCAACGGCTTCAGCTCCGCTAATCTGACCGTCGCCATCTAAATCTGCTCTCTTGAAATATGAATCGAACAGATCTGTATTCGCCATTTTCAATCAAATCGAATCTCATACGATACAAATCCAACCCCTGTCGCCGGATAATTTAAACGATCGCTTGCACAGCTTTTTATTAATTAATAATAATTAAAGATATTAATATATGAAAATCGATCGCCCAACGCAAGGCTAGAAAGAGAAGAGAGAGAAGGAGGGCATGCACTGACGGTAAAAGGAAGAAAAAACCCGACCCCACCAACAGGCTAGCTTCGCCCATTCCGTGCGTGGCTAAAAGTCATTGGGTGCAAATATAATTTTACAAACGTTGTCGTTTTTGTAATACCAGTGACTATATCACCGTTTTCTTTTTTCCGCTCATAAAACGGTAGCGTTTTTGCAGCTCAACCACAGTTAAAATTCACTCTCGCGTCTCAATTGTTTCAGACTTACTGTTAGGTGAACGGAGTTAAAAGGGGATAAAAAAAATTAACCATCTTCTGAAAAAACCAAAATGGGCAATTAATTGGCCCAGCCACTCTGCAAAACTTCTCTAAGGTAAAAAAGTTTTTACTTTGAAGTTTTACCTTTTAAGGATTTTACAATTGTAAAGCTGTTTTTCAATAAATACTCCCTCGTTACTCAGATGTATTCTTTATCTACGAAAATCTTTATTGTCAAATTATACATATGTTCATCATTAGACTATGTCTTAACGTGCATTAGATAATCATTTCAAGAAAGAATTAATTAAATTTCCAAATGATATAATAGTGCAACATGATGGACTTAAAATGCATTGTACAAATTATTTATCCATGACCTCAATAAAAATATAAAAATTTTGATTATTTGAAAGATAAGAGTAGATAAAGCTATTTCAATACTTAAAAATGAGACGGTGCATCAGTTAAATGAATTCATTATAGAGCTAATACAAAATAAAGGAACTGCTTATTTTAGCTCGAGTAGATTTTGCAACTACTAATACTACAAATGATGACAATTTATCATATACAATAAGTTTCAGAACAACCTAAAATTTGTCGAAGTTTCTAATTATGATGTATAATTAAAAATCAGTGTCTCTATTGTGCTTCTTATTAACTTTAATCACAGATAGAGGTTTTGTGCAATGGCAGAATGTTGATCATAAATCGTATTGGCAAATAGTTCATAACAACATCAATAACTTATGAAATAAATATTGGCAACAAAGTGATAATTCTATGTGAATCATAATATCAAGGTGGAATATTTAAATATTAATTAAAAATATAGTTTATAAGAAAATCTTCAAAACATACGTGCAACAATTTATAAATAAAAATGTACTAGAGCTAGGGGCGGATCGAAGGTTTGTCCATTGGGATTGGGCATGGACGAGCCTCGATTGAGCCAGCATTGATGAAAAAATGAAATATGAAAATAATTAAATAAAAAAAACTTCTCCCATCGCGTCCGGTGTAGGATTAAAGATCAGGTCCAGGATTCGAGTCAAAGACATAAGTTCAATTTTACCATTTCTTTTCATTTTTATTGTTAATATTTTTTATATAAAAGGTTTCACTACTAAATTCACCGAGTTTTATATAAATCTCCAATTTGAAGATTATATTAATCAGATTTTTTTTTTAATATTGGAAAAATGAGATTCGAATCCAGATCTATAACCAGATCATAAATGCATTTATCACTAGACTATATTTTGATGTGTTTTTATTAATCAGACTTTAAACGATGTTCCGATCAAACTCACTTATATTGTAGTTGTGGTATAAATAGATGAGTGAGTGATTTAGTTTTATGATTGTCGATCCAATTCACCCCTATATTTTATTGTCTGCAACATAAATTTTTGGTAAGAAATTATAATAGTTAAGCTTTATAATCACAATTGCACCACACATATTGTTTTGAATTAGTTTGGTGAATCAAATATGGGTTTTTACATTAGTATTACATAAATTAACCCATTAATTTTTTTTTATCAAGATATAGTTTTTTCTTATTTAAATCTCAAGATTTAGCTTTTATGTGAGATTTTGATTAGTTTGAGATTATTAATTTGGGAAAAAAAAAACACATTCCTGAATTATAGTAAAAGTAACACATAGCTCCTTTTATATTTGAATACTGACTCGAACATCCTTAAATTAACATTTTATTGTACAATTACCTCCTTCCGACTAAAATTATCTAATTTTTCGTTAATGGTAAAGAAAATATCCATATTATCCCTTGATCATTAATAAAATTGTTGTCAATTTATAGACATTTAATTAACAATAATTAAAAAACTAAAAAAAAAAAAAAAAAAGTATTGTAGTGGCTCTTTCAGCTCCAACACCCATGGAAAAAATGCACAGATCAATAAAACCTAACACAGAACATCAAATAGGAAAAGAACATCCTTCTTTTTTCTTCCTCTCTTTACAATCCATCAACACCCATTTACAATATCAACATGTATCAAGCTCAAGCCTCCATTGCAGAACCACCGCAACCTCCGCCACAACACTCAAGCCTCCTATTCTCACAAATTTTATATGGGTCAATAATAATATATAGTTTTGGTGTTAGATCTAAAGAATCTTCACTTCAATTGTTCCCAAAGAATTCGTTCATCTTGGTCTCCAAGCTGTCAAATTTTTTTTCCTTAGAAAGTTGACACGTGGCATATTCCTCTAATTAGGCTTCCACTTGACATGGTTTAATTTGATTATTTAATGTATTAATGTATTGACTTGGTTTGATTTCAATTTATTTTGAATTAATATTTTGGTTTGGTTTGGTTTGATTATTCAATGAATTAATGTATTAGTTTAGTTTGGATTTATTTTAAGTTAGTGTTTTTTATTTGATTTGATTTGATTATTTAATGTATTGGTTTGGTTTGAATTTATTTTGAATTAGTATTTTTAGTTTGGTTTGATTTGGTTATTTAATGTATTAATGGCTTTAAGTAATTATTATTAATTATTAGTTTTTTAAAAAAAATGATAAAATTTAATAACAATGAATTATTCGATTAATGTTCAATGTATTGCTTTGAACAAATGTTTACTCTTATATTTATGAAGTAACAAATGTTTCTTTTAACAACCATTAATATATCTTTAAAGTTTCCATTTAAAAAAAAAAAGGTATAGTAACGCACTTTTTTCAAAAAAATTTTAAATTATTTACCCTCAAGAAATACTCTAGTTTTTTTAGAAATACTATATATAAGTTGTATCACTATATTTTTCTGTATTCTTGGCAAAAGTGTATTAGTCCCTGCTTATATATATATATATATATATATATATATATATATATATATTTGTACAAGTTTAGAATTTTCTGCATTTCAACTATTTCCATTAATGAGGTTAGTAGTTCTTACTCAATTTTTTTTTTGTCTACTTTTTTAGAGATTATTTAATATACTTTTTCTTGATATTGCCACTTAAGATTTCAAATTAATGACATATGCATGACTTAATTGTTTATTTTTATATGTATTTGAAAATAAATTAATTTACGATTGAATTAAACCGTCTCAAATGTAATTGATTAATATAACATTAGAGAATTAATAGTATGTTAAGTAACAATTTATATCACTTTTAATGATATAAATAAATTACATAATTTATAAATTTTAATGATTTGTGCAGTTATTATTTTGTATTAAAAAATTAAAAATTTTTGTATTAAATTAAATTATATTAAATATAATTGATTAATTAAAATATTAATAATATGATAAGTTGAAAATTTATACGACTCTTAATTATTTATTTAAAATAAATTATTTATTCATTAATTTTAATGAAATAATGAGTTAATTATTTTTTACATTAATTTTAAATTAAATCCAATTAATAAATTTTACCACCTTTCATTTTGATTTTTTTATTTATCTCTATAAATTTCAATATTTTCAATCAATATTCCTGAACATAGGCCTATCTACTAATTTTTACTTTAATAATTAAATTTTAATAATCAAAAGTCACGCTATAGTTTTTTTTCTCCCTTAATCTTGTTTCAATAAACTAATTTAGGTGTTGTCCTTCTTCTATTTTAGTTTTAAACTTTCATATTTTTATATGGGGTTTTAATTAATTTAAAATTATTAATTTTCACGAACAATTAACTGAAAAATAAATATGAAGATTAAGTAGTAGAATAGAGATAAGACTGATATATAATTAAATTTTGAAAATAATATCCTTATTAATGTGTTTAAGTACAATTAGAAAATTAAATAATAATTGAAAAAATCTAGGAAAATATGTAAATGACTGTATTTACAAAGCAACAAAGAAAGCTTTGTGTGAGAGAGAGAGACAGATAGAGAAAAGGTGCACTGACTTAACTTTCTATAACAATTCAAATCCAGCTGAGATAAGAGTGAGGAAGAATTAATCAATAATAGAAAAAAATTTTTTTTTTCACCCTTGGAAGTGCTCATTCAATAATAATAATAATAATTGCCTTTTTGCTATACATTTCTTTCTATTCTAATAAAGGGGAGAGAATATTTTAGTACCCAAAAAACCCAAACAACCTAAAAAAAAAAATTATAAAAAATATATGAATAGGACTGAAAACTAATACCATAAAGTCCTGGGAATGGTTAAATTAGGTAATATTAGTGTTATAATCTTCATTCAATTTTAGTAAAGGCAATTTTCTTTTTTTTTTCTGTGTATAATAATTTATTTTTAATAGGTTAGTGTAGTCTTATGTGCTTTTAAATATGCCTATATATAACTAATTATTAGCTGGTCCAGTCGGATGAGGCGTTGGATCCCTTAAGTAATATCTAGCGTTCAAACCCTGATGTTGTGAATGAAAAAACACTAAGTTAGAAGGTGGACGGTATAAAAAAAAAAAAAAATTATTCGACAACTATATTTTTGATCATATATAAAATTTGAAGTACTAAATTTATGATTTTAAATTTATATATAAAAATAACAAATGGAATTTATTTTAATTTATTGGGAGGCTAGTGAACCGAATACAATATAGGGTAGTCCTCTCCTTCATCCACCAACAAAATTGATGAAAACCTTTATAGTCAAGATGATTCAAACTCTCGAACTCGAGACAACTTACTCCTCACGTAAATGAAAAGACCAAACTAATGGATAAACAAAATAAAATTTTAGAACCAAGTTATCTAATAAAATAAACTTCCAAAAGTTTATTATATTGAATTAATGCTACTCTAATATTTTAGTTACAAGATATATATACAATTTATTTATTAAATTATTATTACTAAAATGGTATTAATCATCAAAAATTACCAAAACAGTGAGACAAAATTAGATGATGATAGGGGAGAAGAGATAAGAAATTTCAATATCAATAATAAAATTCAAAAGGGATGGACCATTGGTTATAGAAAACCTCCAATCATGAAATCATGAGAACAAGTAGAAGAAGCAAAAATAGAAAAAAAAAAAAAAAAAGGATTAGCTATGACCAAACTCCTAATAATTATATTAGGCAGTTGGCTAAGGCGCATCAAGCAAAATAGGAGTTGCTCAGAACCCTTTCCTTTGATTTGTCCGGTCCACCTAATATCCAACCAAAAAGATAAACAAGAAAAGCACAAAACCTACTTTGGTTTTATTTTCAAGCATATTATATATAAATTAATTTATTTTCAAAAAAAAATATGTATTTACAATATTATAATAAATTTGTTAATGTTTGAAAAATATTTTTCTTATTTAGGGTATGTTTGGCAAAATTAGTTGTTTTGATAGATATTAGTTGTTCTAGTAGTGTTTAGCTATTAGCTGTTTCGGTAGTTTTTCATAAAACGCTAAAGTTAGACGTTACATGAGTTAATTTTTCACAAAATGCACCTTAACTCATTAAAACTAGTTCAAACACGATGTTACCAAATACTATAAAAAGCAGCGTTTAACGTTTTGATTAGTTAAATAGCTAAAATCTATTTAAAAAGCTGTTGACGAATATAGCATTAAAAGGAAATTTTTCTTCCCTCTTATAGATCTGATGTGCGTGAGCTTGATTATACTTGGTCCAATGGATCAAGGACATTTGTGATATAAACCAGAAAAACAGAAAAGAGACAATCGGCTGATTATTCTAGACACGTAAGACATAGAAAACTCAGATTATTATTATTTTTCCAATAATGATAATAACAATTGTCAATCTTTATATATATATTGATATTATAAATAATAGATAATATGGTATTAAACGCTATTTTGAAAGTTGTTATTGCATGTTAGCTATTTTGGGCAAAAATCAACTATTAGCCGTTGCTTAGGTGTTTAAATAACTTTTCATAAAACGCTAAAAAATTAAACATTTTAAAAAAACCTACCTTAACCACCAAAGCGATTGTCAAACACAGCCTTAGTGGCGTTTAGTTATTTGAATAATTTTTTATAAAATACTAAAAACTAAATATTATAGGAGTTAACTTTTTATAAAATGCTATCTTAACATCTAAGCTAGTTCAAATGATATGTTACTGAATATTGTAAAAAATAGCATTTAGTCAGAACGTTAAAAGTTACTTAAAAAGTTATCGTAAAACCCAACTTTTAACAAACTAGTAGAATTTATTGATTTTTTAACAAATTAAAATAATATTATATATTCTTTTGAATAATAAAATTAAAATATAAGAGATAACATTAAATTTTTTGGCTTGAAAATGATTTGATAAAAGATATAAATTTTTATAGAACTTGCGATATATGATGTATGCAGAATAGTTGCCGTGGCTATATATCAGAAAATGAATTTAATAAATTAATAAATAATATCACTTTATCACAAAATAAAATTGAGTGTTGAATAAAAAATGTAATTAAAAATTATAAAGAAAAAGGACAAAATGGTAAAATTAGGAAGAATACCTTTAAAAAGGAGGGAGGCCAACGCCAAACCAACAAATTTACAAAGACAAGACCCACATAACACACCAAAGGCAGGAAAGTGGAAGGAAAAAGAGAAAAAAGTGGAGAAAACAGAGACAATACCCTTCCCTTTGTATTGAAGGCCACACAATTTCGCAGTCTTCTCCTTCTCCCTCTCTCCTTCTCTCTCCCTTTACCTGCAATATACCCTTTTAACATATAAACAAAACCTATCTTCTTCTCTTTCTCTTTGTTAATCAATACTGTAATAATCCAGATCAATCAAAGATTCATTCAGTGATTGGTTGATTGCAAGCTGCAACTCGATCTGACTGCAACGAAACGATGTCGTGTTCTTCTTCGTCGGGTTCTGAGTCTGAGGATGATGAGGGAATCGACTCTTACAGGAAAGGTGGTTACCATGCCGTTAGAGTCGGCGATCAGTTTGCTGCTGGCCGTTATATTGCTCAGAGGAAGCTCGGCTGGGGCCAGTTTTCAACCGTCTGGCTTGCTTATGACACTCAATCCTCTGTACGTCATCGTTTTGGTTATTGGTTTTTGGTTTGATTTTGATCTGTAAGTTTTTTTTTTTTTTGGATCATCCAATAACTGCCTTGCTATGCTCTGCTATGCTCTGCTTTGCTCTGTTCTACTGCATATCATTTCTATATCAAGTTTTTAATTTACAGATTTTGTGTCGTTATTAATTTCTATTTATGGTAAGACTTTTGTTTCTATGAGATCAATGTAATTTTTCAATTGTATGGATATGGACAAAGGATTTACTCTTATCTATCTTTCTTTTTTTTATTATTATTTTTTTATTTTTTTAAGTTTTACGTGCCTCAAAAGAATTGGATATAATTGTTGAAAAGTCCGTAAATTTCTTATTTTGGTTGAATTTTTTTCCATATAAATATAGTGGAATTATAGTTAGTGTGGTATTAACCATTTCATTGAGGAACCTTGCCAGAGACATTCAATTTGTTGGAACTTAAACACGTCCTTGTGGGTTTTTTTTGTCACCCAAAAATTCCAATTTTTAAATGATAAGTAAAGTAAATATTTTTGGATTATGTTTGTGTTGTGTGTAAGCCGGAGAGAACTCTTGAGAGGGTAACTGTGGAGGACTTGACTAGATAATTTCCTGGTTGAAGTCTCAGTTGATTTAAGCTAGTTGTGTACAATATTAGTCATGCACTTTCGCCACTTATCTAACCAATTGTTGGAATGCGCATACGTCAGGCCTGTGCTGCTATCAGTGCAGATGTTACCATTGCCTATCACTTAAAGCCTTCATTTTTGATTGCTTTCCCAACCTTTCCAGGTTCAATTAAAACGTCTGTAGCTTTTCTTTTCTTGAGTTCATAATTTGTTTTCTTATTCTATTTCTTTTCAATTTTCAGAATTATGTTGCTCTTAAAATCCAGAAAAGTGCAGCGCAATTTGCTCAAGCTGCCCTTCATGAAATTGAAGTCCTTTCAGTTATAGCTAACGGTGATCCGTCTAATGCCAAGTGTGTTGTGAGGCTGATTGACCATTTCAAGCACGCAGGACCAAATGGGCAACATCACTGCATGGTCCTTGAGTTTCTCGGTGACAGCTTACTCCGTTTAATCAGGCATAGTCGTTACAGAGGTCTTCCTTTGAATAAAGTTAGAGAGATATGCAAATGCATTTTGATAGGCCTGGATTACTTGCATAGGGAACTTGGTTTGATTCATACTGACCTAAAACCTGAAAATATTCTTCTAATTTCCACCATCGATCCTGCTAAGGATCCAATTAGATCTGGCTTCACACCAATTCTTCAAAGGCCTGAAGGTAGCCTTAATGGTGGAGCTACAATGAATCTCATTGAGAAGAAGTTGAAAAGAAGAGCTAAGAGGGCAGTTGCTAAGATTGCAGAAAGACGGACTTCAATGGGAGTACCTGTGAAAAAGCCCGAAAAATGCTTGGATGGGATTGATCTGAGGTGCAAGGTTGTTGATTTTGGAAATGCATGTTGGGCTGATAAACAGTTTGCAGATGAGATTCAAACAAGGCAATATAGGGCGCCTGAAGTCATTCTGCGATCCGGGTATTCCTTCTCTGTTGATATGTGGTCATTTGCTTGCACTGCTTTTGAGCTTGCTACAGGTGACATGATGTTTACTCCCAAGGTTGGACAAGGATACAGTGAGGATGAGGTAAGGATCCTATCTAGCATTTCCAGAAATAATACCTTTTACAGTAACATCAATTTATCTTTACTTGTTTAAATGCAATTTATATTTGATATGTATTATGCATAGAAAATAACAAATATGGGAAGACTACCGTGATGAAATTCCATGCATCCTTTTGCTTTTAACAGTTTTATTATGGACTAAGCAACAAAGAGAGATGGATTGATTGGAAAATAAATTGCAACCTAAAAATTATATGAATGACCACGATTTGGCTTGTCTGCAGAGAGCTTATTGTTGGGTAAACCTGTTGTTGTACTGATATATAATAAGACTGACTTTGAATTTCTGTTCCCTGGTAATAGTTGCCTTCACCTTTTTTTATCATTTGAATTATATGTAAAAGAAACAAATGGGATTATGGTTTGAATTATGGACTGACCTTGATTCTTGACTTGATTGGTTAATATGTCATTTCTCTTAGCTAGCTAGTTAATTAGTCAACCAAGTACATATTAGCACTATATTTCCGAGATTTACATGATAATCATGGAAACATCTTTGGTTTCAGGATCACCTTGCTTTAATGATGGAACTCCTTGGAAAGATGCCCCGAAAGGTTTGCTCAAAGTTTGTTAGTTGCTTATGACATTTATTCAATTAGTTGTCGCTCATTCATCTCTTAATTATTGCATGAGCAGATAGCCATTGGAGGAGCTCGATCCAAGGATTTCTTCGATAGGTATGGGGATCTAAAAAGGATTCGAAGGCTGAAATTTTGGCCACTTGATCGCTTGCTGATTGATAAATACAAATTTCCTGAGAACGATGCTCGGGAGTTTTCAGAATTTCTTTGTCCTCTTCTCGATTTTACACCAGAGAAGCGGCCCACTGCTCAAAAGTGCCTGCAACACCCTTGGCTCAATCTCAATAGTTCTGCTCAGATTGAGATGAAAAATGAAGATGGAATAGAAAAATTGCACGTTGGGATGAGCAACCTTCAACTTAAGTTGGGTAAGTGAAGAAGGGATTTTAGGTGTTGGCACCATTTTCAAGTCCCTCCCTCCGCCTATATGAATATTAATTGTTCTTTTTATTATTTTTGGGTTTGTTACATTTTTAATAAGATTTTTTTTTTCTTACTATTGATTAACTAAAATGTAAATTAGTAATTGATTATTGTGAGGAAATGACATGAGAGGGAGAGAATTAACTGCAATGACAGTCAATGGTATCAGAACAATATACATGCTTTCCACATGTAATTGATTTTACATTCATATTAGTAAAAGAATGTGTTACAACATAAAGGGTTTTGCCCCTTTTGAGAATAGAAATAATGGTTGACTTCATTTTTATCATGTTTTTATTCTGTTGGATGTCGTTTGTTTGCTGCAATAACCAATTTATTATTGATAAGACTTGAACATGAGGTCTTAGTAAAAATTTATTATCAATGAGACTCGAACTTGACATCTTTCGTAATAACGAGCTGTTAACTCAATGATGGAGCTCGCCCCTTATAATTACATCGATGCTAAGAGCTCTTTGCTAAATGGATAGTTTGATGTATTCATTGAGAATCGGTTTTTTCTTATAAAAAGTGAGAACTTGTTAGATTTTAATATGTTCATCACGGGGTTGACTTTTTTTTTTTCTTGTAAGAAGTGAGAATATCAATTAAACTTTATTATAACTGATCAATTTTTAAGTTTGATATAATTAATTATTTATTTCCTTATTTAGATAAATACATTAAAATTTTGAGATACAAAACTGTTAACATGAAAAGACAAAATTGTCCTCTCTATCTCCATTATCTTCTTCTTCCCGCTGCCATCGTTTTCTTCTTAAAACAAGAAACAGTACATGGTAATGGATATATATAGAAATTTAACATAAACCTTAATGAAATATCTAATGACATCCTCTCTGTAATTCTGAGATTTAATTAGGGTACATTAAATATCAGATCTATAGCACATGGCTTTACTTGCGGTATCCAATAATTAAGCATATGCCGGAATTTTAAAAAAAGAAATGTACGAAATAGCCTGTTAAGTTGCACCGGCGTTGACAGAACCACCACATCAGCTGATGCCAGAGCTACTGGTGTTAGAATTAATGGTGGACACTTTTCTCACTCACTTAACTGAGATGAGTGTTGAATTTTCATATATAGAGCAAATACTCACTGAGAACACTTTATCTCTATTGATGAACTGATCAAATGCATTCGCATATTAAGATATAGTTTAGTGGTAAGTGTGACTGGCAATAAACCAGAGTCGGCGAATTATTATGGTTGACCACGAGAGATGGAACCAAATACCGGAAATAGCCTCGGGTCAAAGATATGAATGAATAAATATAATCTTAATAATTTAATATTTTTTCCTGATATTTCGGGAACTTTGAATTTACTACAGAAGTGAGGGTTTTGATAAAAATAATGTTCTCTATAAAACTATTTTCCAATCTAATGTCATTTCAAAACTATTTACTAATTTAATGTTTATTCTGACATGGAGAGAAAGTGTTGGACTAAAACCACAAATTGAGTTGGTAGTTTTAGTGCAATAGAAAAAATAATCCATACTGACAAGCAGTTAGCAAAAAGTAATATGAATAAACAATACTTTTTATTTATTGAGATCACCGATTCAATTGGTGGTTTCAATACAAAATGAAAATTTCAAGTTGTCAATTAACCTTTTCACTAAAACACATAATTTGTTTGGTGGTTTTAGTGCAACTATGAGATGTGACCACTAGTCGGCAAAAAGTACATGGGTAAATAATGTTTTGTTAAGAGTCTACCAGATTAATTAGTGGTTTCAATAAAAAAAATATTTATTCATTCAAAATATTTATTCACCAAAACATACATATAATCTGTTGATTTTGATACAATACATTTGATATGTGCAACGAACTAGACGTTGGATTTCATTTTGAGGTGTAGAAGTTAGAGATGTGGTAATTATTCAATATCTTTTTATCTTATTTTATAATTTCTTAATCTAATTGAATAATAAATTTTGTGCTTATTTCCATAATATTTTTTAATACAGGTAGATTGGCTCCAACATATATATCACAGTTCAACATCACCAACATTCTGTCGAAAATTATTTAGCCTATTTGGTGCAATGAATGAAGAAATTCGTACCGACACTCATCCTATGCTTCAACCTGCCCCTCCATCTATAAAGTTTCCTCGTGTTCAAACACCAAAAGAACTATAGAGGCGAAGGAGACATGAAATGACATCTACACGTATTCCAGTTGAAGCCCCGCTAGTAGACGATATACCTCGAGTCCCTCCCCCTATGACATATAACTATTCTGAAGGTTACCGCGCTAATATGCCCACCATATTATCTTCTGCACCACAACTTGAGTGGAGTGTACCATCTGCAGCATTAGAAATGTCATTGAACATTTATTACACTACGATGATGGAAACCCAATAAACCCATACTTTTTACTCCGAAATAGGCGAGGCAATGCATTTTCAATATACAATACATGCTTTTAATACTTATGTGGTGGCTTTCGACATGTGATAGATCTACATCTCATGCTGGGCACTCATTTAATGATTTATTTAAGATAATGATGATAACCGAGCAACAGACTCATCTGACCTTTTTCTATCCCACAAAAACCATTTGTGAATGTGGTTCAAGCTCCTTGTATGAGTGTCGATATAAATATAGAGCATGGAGAAGAATATCAAGATATTAGAGAAGATGCAGTACACCGAAATCCACATCGTAATAGGAGGCTTCCATGGTGTGGTATAGGAAGACATGTGGGTAGACATATGATTAATTTTTTATGTATTAGTTATTAAGACATTTCTAATATTATACAAGTTCAACTTGAAACACTTTATTACTCTCAGTAATTTTTAACTGTGTAAGGAAACTTATGTTGTTATTACTTAACTTGAAATAATTGTGAACCAAAACCTCTAGATCATATGTGTGTTTTGATGAAAAAATATTTTGAGTGACCAATTATTTTTTTTTATTGAAACCACTAATTAATCTGGTGAACTCTTAACAAAATACTATTTCCCTGTGTACTTTTTACTGACTAGTGGTCACATTCCATAATTGCACTAAAATCACCAAACAAATAGTGTGTTTTTAGTGAAAACACAAATTGACAATTTAAAATTTTCATTTTGTATTGAAACCACAAATTGGATCGATAATCTCAATACAAAATAAAAATTATTTTTTATTCATATAATTACTTTTTGTTGACTGCTTATCAGTACAAACTATTTTTTCTATTATACTGAAACCACCAACTCATAACTCAATTTATGGTTTTAGTTAGATTAGTAAATAATTTTGAAATGACATTAGATTGAAAAATGATATATCAGATAATTATGTGCGTATTAATTGTATTAAGAATTATATTTTCAAAATATTTTTAAAATAAATTTTATTTTAATATGAAAAGTGCTCAAAAGTTATCACCAATTTGATTAATTGTATTAAAAATTATATTTTCAAAATATTTTTAAAATAAATTTTATTTTAATATGAAAAGTGCTCAAGAGTTATCACCAATTTGATACGGACACATTAAACCTTTCAATAAATAAAAAAACATTTTAAAAGGAAAGAAATTGATTTTAATAAATAGTCTCTAGCTTCTTAATTTAGGAAAAGAGACGTCTTCAGGAAATTTAGCAAATGCGCAAAATTTGCTCCTCTCACTTTCAACCTCCAATTGAGATGCCGTTTCACTTCAAATGCCTAGAACTACTTTTTAGATATTTCGACAAAAATTGATCTAACAGAAATTATTTTTCTAATAGAAAGGGAAAGCTTAGCTTTTTGACAAAAAAAAAAAAAAAAAAGTACTTTTGAACACTTGATAAACTTATTATAAACAAAACCCCAAGTTGCCTGCAAGAGACTCAACTTTTAAAATATACAATTTTTCTTTTAATGAGTTCAACTTCATTACAAAAACCAAAAATGAACAAGATAATCAAATAAAGCCGTTTCTATATTTAAAAAAAAAAAGCATCACGAATCCTACCTCAACTATCAACTTCTATCTTCAGAGTCACAACCTGTTATGAGAAGGTTTTGACTATTATGATTGAATGACTTTATTCTGTTTGACACATGCAGGTGCCTTGAACTCCTGGCATTTCCTCATTGGAGCAACTTCTATTGGCATCATATTATCTGCAGAAGGGTCCATAGAAAACAATGGCTTATTACGAGTTGTAGGATTGCCAATGTTCTTATCACCCAATGGGGAACTTCTAAGAAAGCTATCATCTTTGGGGTTTGCTTGATCTCTAGAGCTACAAATGCTTAATGGCAACTTCTTTAGTTTCAGTCTTCCTCTCTTTTTACCTGGTGAACTTGCATCTCCTGTCATTTTCTCTTTTGACTGACTTGATTCTGCTTCCCCACTATCTATCTCTAATTGGGTTGCTTTTTCGTACTTTGATGTCTTCTCATCTGCCATACTCGTGTATACTTCACCAATGGAGCCTTCTGAATCCAATTCACCTGCTATAGCATGCCCATTGCATATAGATGATGGATTTCCTCCAAATGCTACGCTTCCATTGGAAACCCAAGTTTTTTCAGAAGTTGGTGAGCTTTTAGGCTTCTTACTTTTATGACCCTTCCAATCGGAACTGGAAGAGTTCTTTGAAATTCTAGGAGAGCTGTTTATAACTCTATGCAACTTGCGAGCTAACTCTTCATCATCTCTATAATTCTCAATAGGTTGGTGCTTTTTGTACAAAAGTTGAACCTGCACATGCTTCTTCTGCTTATTCTTTTTTAATTGTCTCTCTTTGTTAGCTGCCTCTTCAGGAAAAGACGCAACTAAGGCCAATGCACTTTTAGCAGCTGTTATAGCTTTAGCTGCAAGAATAGCTTTCTCTTGCGCAGCAGCTCTTGCAGCTTCTGCTGCTTTAGCAGCAGCATCAGCTGCTGATTTTGAGGCCTCTACAATTTGCTCAGGTGAAAGATTATGGTTATTTCTAAAATGAGAACTCAACAGATTGTTGAGACGGCTTTGAAGTTCACTTGAAGTTGGAGAAGGGGCAGTTGGAGACGGAGGAGACAATGATGGAGTAGACGGAGATGGAGATGAAGGAGATGCCGAAGATGAGGAGGAAGCAATTGTAGGAGGGACCAAAAGAGCATCACCATCAGAACTCTGTTTCTTGAATCCAGCAAGCAAGCGCTTACGAGGAGGCAAAAGGACATCAGCATCCAAGTGATTGATGTCACATATATTAGCCTCCATTACTCCTGTTCTAAATTCAACTATTTACTGCGAATGACTTCAGATTCTGTATCTATCAAACTGATGCCATCTTCCCAACTACATTCAAGCTAAAATAATAAAAACAAGATCACAAAATCAGTATCAAAACCTATCACCAAACCCTAATTCCAATACAAATTGCAAAAATCAAAACAAAATTTTCTTAAAATCAAAATCAGTTGATAAATTATTTCTTTTGAATCAGATCATAATTTCACGATTCAGGTAACCGAACCAGTTCCATTTATTTTTCAATCAAAAATGAATCCACCTAAACCCTAATTTCGATTCACCTAACTAAATCCGATAAACAATCAACCACTGCGCGGTTGTCATAGTTAGCCAGATAAAACAAAACGTATCAAACATACAATGCAAAAAACCTGGAAAGAGGTCTGAATTCTGGTCTTTCTCGGGACACAAACAGAGTCCATCATTGAATTGAATTGACCAAACAAAACAAAAGGATATCAAATTCAAAGCAAGAGCAAAATTCAAAACAGACAACATGCAAAAAATAATAATAATAACAATAACATACAGCTCTGAAATCATTTCAGCTGAGAAAATTCTGCAATTATTATAAGAATCAAGATCAAAAACAGGGAATCAGAGCAAGAGAAGTGTCAATCCAGAATGCCAGAAGCTCGATTCATTTGAATTATACAAATCTAACAGAGGAATCAAAAGCTGGCAAGAATAGATATGGAAAGAGATGGATGATTAGAGCTGGATTTGAATTGAATTCTAAGTACCTGATCACTTCATTTTACGGTGAGAGAGAGAGAGAAACGGCGACTTTGAATTAGGGTTTTTTTTTTCTTAGGTTGCAGAGGGGGGTGGGGGGGTACAGGAGGAAGAAGAAGAAATCCAGGTAGAGAGGATAATCAGAATATGTTACCTTTTTATATTTATATAAAAATGTCAGATTGGCATTTTTCCATTGGTTCTGTTTCTAGAACTCAAAGACCCAAATCCCCTAAATTTCTTCTTTTTTTAAAAAAAATTAGTAAATTTATTACACAACTAAATTTGATGCTCCTCTTTTTTTTGTCTAAGTAACATTGTTTTGCTTTTAATTTACAGCATTACCTTCCCCCCAAATTACATTATTACCACTAACATTTTCTTCTTTTTTTTTTTTTTTTTTTTTTCATTGTGAGGCCACGAATTAACGTGATAGTTACATTTTTATACACTTATTCTCCTTATTAAATTGGTGAAAATTCTTATGATTGAGAGTACTCAAAACTCGAGAATGGCACTCCTTATATTAACAAGAAGACTAATTACATCACATTTGAATCAATTACATACGTCAAAAATGCATATTTTTCTCAGGAAATTATATTTAAACAGGCGTTTAATTGAACTTTGTCATGTTATTGAATCATACCTAATATGCAGGTTATAAAATGTTTATTAAGATTTTAATTAGCTACTGATAACTGATAGTTTTATCAATAATTAGATGAAATAATTAATATATGTTGATAAGAATTATAAAAAACAATAGATAAGTGATGAAATAATTAATATATTGTTGGGCATTTGGTTTTTGATTGATAAAGATTGAACGCGTTTGATAAAGATTTTAATCAATAGTTGACAATTGATAAAAGTTCCTAATTAATTCTTGAAATTTTGAATTTTTTCATCAATTGTTAGATGATTTTTATTTATGTTATATTAGTTCTATAAAATAATTACTGATAAAATTATTTGAAAATATCGTTATCGTTTTATTTATAATTAATTAATTATTATAAAATGTTTAATTAATATTTTTAATTATATAGCATATTTAAATAAAAAAAACAATGGATTCACCTTAAAAAATAAAAAAAAAATAGCTTATAATTTTTGAAATAATAATACCCTTGGACATTATACATTTTAATAATTACTGTTATTAAAATTTTACTAAACAGACTGACATGCATCAATTAACATCTATTAGTAATTATTACAAGTTAATACTCCCTTTTCAATCTTTTTGAAAGAAAAATTATTTTAAAATATTTTGGCAAATATTTAGAAATTACTTCTTTTATAGTTAAAAATTAAGATTGTCTAATAGATAATTTTAAGAAGTAATAAAAAGATTTTCAACTAACCTACTGGTTGTAGCTCAATTGGCAACATAGGCTGGGCATGTGGGCATGTGGAAAGAGTTATCGTGTTTAATTCTCACTAAATACACCTCCATGGCAATTTAACAAAAAAAAAAAAAAGATTTTCAACTAGATATTCTAAATAATTAAGAAGTAATTTAAGTAAGGATAATTACAACAATATGTTGAAAGGAAGGATAGAACCTTCGACTAAAAATCCAAGAACCTCAGCCTTCCAAAAGTGTTTTAAATCAAGAGTTCAGTGTAATATTGATTTTCATCATTATTATAAACAATGAAATGAAAATTTCTACATATAATTCTAAATTAATGTTCTACCATCATGTTTGGAAAGAGAGTATGTCGTTGAGCTTGTTATTCATAGCTAAGCTAGAGGCACGGGTGTGTAAACGGGGAGTTCGGTTTCAACCCGAATCTCGAAATTGTTTTACTGTTGAAATCGAACAATATAAAAGTTAGTTCGGAAACCAGATTGAACCTATTAATTTACTTTGGTTTGGTCAAATGGTTTATTTATTTCTTTTGAAAGGAGAAAACATCATTATCTCGAGGAAAATAAATCCAATAAACATTAAGGAATACTATCCTAAATTTGGACATGAGCATATTGATTTTACTCAAAAAATTATTATTTTGTCATAACCGATTCAAAAACCGAAAATCAAAATTATAAAAGATTGAAAACCGAAATTGAAATTGAAAATCAAGTAAACGAATTAAAAACTGAAAATAATTGGATTTGATTCAATTTTGGACTTTTTATCAAAGTTTGCTCACCCTTAGCTAAAATTATTTAATAAGAATTTTAATTGGTAACTCATAATTGTAGAAGTCTTAATGTTTTTTTTTTTTTTTTTTTTTTATATCCGTGGCTAATTGATTCTTATTTAACTATTTTATATTATATTCAAAATCTAAAAATAATGACCGTCAATTTTTTAAATTAATATGTTCATATAATCATTTTAATTATGATTATTTAAAAATTAATAAATAACCCTTAAATATTTTAATTGATATTTTTTATTTATATAACAAGTTAAAGTAAAAAATAATACATTTACCATAAAAATAAAAAAATATATAATACATGATATTTTACGAAAGATTTTTGCTCATTTTACTTTTTAATAGCAATTACTACTAAAATTTTATCGAACAATCACCATTTACATTGAATAACTATCAACCACTAGCTACCATATATGATTATAACTGTTTATCACCGTTTACTTTATGAATATAAAATCGTATGGTTTAGTTGTTTATAATAGCTGGTACCTAGTAATAGTTGTTATTAAAATATAAAATGACATTGAATATAAGAATCCAATTATCCGTTTTGGGTCCAGCCCGTACTGATTTTTTCCTGGGCTAGAACATCTTTTATAGCTCAAATAGTCTCTACTAGTCTAAAGTTTATCTATCCTTATGTACATTATTTTCATCTTATACTTAGCTAATATAGAATTTGCCTAGGTGTCACAACAGTTTTAAATTAGACATGAGCACCTTTGTGGATGATTAACAATTTCACCAATTCTTAGCTCGAATTAAAAAAGCAATTATATTTATTTTTATGCCAAATAGTTCGAATAGCTTACCATAATTTCACTTAAAAAAAGAAAAGACAAAAAAAAAAAAAAAAAAAAAAAGCTTACCATATTTTATTCACTTTTTGTACTTATCATCCACGCGCACACATATATACAGGATTATCTTTAACACAAATATTTTCACTAGTCACATTACATATGGGTCTATTTTTATGATTTAAAACCATGTTTGGTATGATGTAATCAACCATGTAATAGAATGAGAATTAACATTATATAACCATTACATTGTTTGGTTAGACTTTTTTTTGCACAATGTAATGTAATTGATATTACATGTGTAATCTTCATTACTAATATTCATTACATAAAAAAGGACATATATTGTCCAATACATCGAGCACATGTAATACTAATTACATCAAGTTAATTCAATAAAAACTCTACCATTCAAGACCATTTAATACTATAACCTCACCACCACCGCTCTACCACCACCTCAACCACTCTATCACCACCATAGCGTCACCACTACCACCACCACTTATCCACTACTCCACACCACCTCTACCACCACCACCACCACTGTGCCATAACTACCACCACCACTATTGCTCCACCACCTTAACCACCACCACCATCACCACCTCAATTATCACCACCACCACCACTACCTTAACCACTCTACCACCACTACTGATCCACCACCACCACCATCGCTCCTTCACCTCAACCACCACTATTCCAACACCACCGCTGCTTCACCACATCACCACCATCTTAACTACCATCACCACCACTATCGCTCCACCACCATCACCACTGCTCCATTGCTTCTGCCTCAACTACCACCACCACTTCAACCACTAATCACACCACTACCACCATTGCTTTATCATCTCAGCCACATCGCTCCTTCACCTCAATCACCATTGCCACTACTCCATCGCCTCCACTCAACCACTATCATCACCACTAACGCTCTACCACCATCATCACCACTGCAATCATCACTTTACGTCGCTGCCACTACCACCTCAATCACTCTACTACGCCCACCACAACCACTACTACCACAAAAATTATATTTTAGTGCTTAATATGCAACACGGAATAAAAAATTATATTTTATTATTTTATTTTATTTTAGGAATGGAAAAAATAGAATGAAAAATTACTAAAAAAAGATCAAAATACCCATAAGTTTATATTGTAATTTAATTTATTCAATAAAAATATATGAAAAAAATTAATTTCTAATAACTTAATTAACTTTTATTTTGTCTACATTAGGGGTGAGCATTTGGTTCATCCAGTCCGATTAATTCGATTAATTTAGTTAATTCGACCTATTTGATTCGGTGAATAAATGTTCGGTTAAAGAAAATTAAAATTTTAGTGATCGATTAAAATTTTGATTAAAAATTAATTTAACCGAATTAATCAAATTAATCGATTCTCAAAACTACGTCGTTTTGATTAAGTAGATAATAAAATTAAAATTAAAAATATTTCAGTTTTTATTTTGATTAAGTAGTAATTAATAATTTCAATTAATTTTTATTTCAGTTAAAGTCGGTTAATCATAAATTTTAATTAAATTCGATCCTTTAATTAAGTTTTTATTTTCTTTAACTTCGGTTCGGTTAAGAATCAAAATTAATTCAGCCAAAATTGTTCGGTTAAAAAATTATTTCGGTCAAATTTGGTTAAGTAAAAAAAAATTTGATTAATTTATTTTAGTTAAAAATGTAACGTCCCATTTTTCTATTGAATCGAGTTGTTGCTTAGAGTCGAGTCAGGCTAATCCAAAACTCGGTTCGAGCTATTAGAGTCCAGAGTGGGGTAGAATGAGAGGTAATTGAAATCAGGAAAAGAAGTGGACTTGAAGGAAACAAAAAGATCAAAGTATAAGGATTAGGACTTGCTTGCACTAAATTATAAAGTTGAGGTCTTGAGTTGTACCATTTTGACACTTGAGGTACCATTTGGTAATTTTCACATAAAAATCATGATATTTTGGAGGTGTACCCGTGAGTTCCATTTCATTTTCATTTCTTCATCCTTATCTTCATCTTCTTCCTCTACTTTCCTCTTCCACCTTCCTTTCTCCATAACTTTTAATGGTAGTGAAGATTTTAATGGGAGTTAAGCATTAATTTAACTTCTATTCTATCCAAGTAAGTAAACCTTCTTGAATTTCATAATTGAATCATTTGGTGATATTTTTAGATGATTCATAAGAATTCTTATGTATAGGAGAAGTGAGCTCAAAGGTAGAAGAAAAAGGAAGCTAAAGAGAAGAGCTTAAGCTTTTTGGAGTGAAGGTGTGCTATCTCTTTTAGTTTAATTCATTTCCTTGCATGAGAATTTGTGTGTTGTATTAATAATGAGAAGATATGTTGCTTAATGTTGAGTGAGAGGACTGGAAATGGTGAAAAAGCATGAGATGAAATGAATAAATGAAGTAGATATTGAGTTCATGCTGAAACAAGTTTTGCTGGAAAAGTTACCAGTAACTTCACCATGATTTTGACCCTATTTAACAATGGAATTAGGAAGTGTCATAGAAGAGTTATTTGTTCCTCTATGTGTTAGCTTTCCATGGGTTTTTGAATCACCCAAATCGGAGTTGTAAATTGAGAGATATGACTAAAAGAGTACAGACTGCGCAGGCTGAAAAACACGACGCGCGCTCGCGAATTTCGTTGCGCGCTCGCGAAGTGTGCCTGTAAACTCTCTGACTCTCATTTTGCACTTCTCGAGCTAGCGACTTTCATTGCGCACTCGCGAATTTGGCCTGTAAACTCACTGACCCTCATATGTACTTCTCGCGCTCGCGACTTTGCATGGCGCGCTCACGAATTGTGTTCTGATGCTCTTTTGGACTTCATTTTCAATGCAATTGTATTCCTTTGCTCAACTTGTATGCCTCCAATCATTTTAAAACAAAAAGACCACATGAGAACATGTATCAAAACAACATGCAAGCATGCAAATGATGTGAAATGAGGTAAACACAACTTGTAATTGTATTCTATGCAATTGTGAAATGATGTGAAATGGTGTATGAAGTTATGAATTCTATGCAATTGTATTCTTTTTCTCAACTTGTATGCCTTCAATCATTTTAAAGCAAAAAGACAACATGAACACATGTATAAACACAAAATGCAAGCATGCAAATGATGTGAAACTAACATGACACAAGTTGCCCGCTGGGCAAGGCTATCAGCATACAGGTAAGCAGTAAGGTTTATGAAATTATGAAGCAGTTAATTTCATGACACAAGCATGCAAATGATGACATAAGCATGTGAAAATAACATGGCACAAGCATGCAAATTATGACACAGTTACTATGCATTTGTTTTATCTATTGGCATACCATTAATATGCTCCATTGAGGTTAGGTAGAAACCATGTAGATAAGGCTATGTCGTGACATAGGATAGCAGATCTGTGCCCCATACAGTTTGGTACTCCGGCTACAGGCCGTTGAGTGGATATGATTATATATGGGCCATAGCAGCCAAGCATACAGTTTCATACAGTTTTTCTTATCACTTCGGTTTCACTATAACCTTATGGAGCTATACAGTTATATTGACTACAAAGTACATAATCATACAGTATAATGAGCAGCAAGTATGATAATAAAAGTATCATGATATGTGTGCTTACATGCCATATGTGAGTACATGTTTATTTCTACATATGTATGTGCTTATATGTTTCTTTATTCGTTGCTATAAAGAGACATTTATGTTGAAATTTACTGATTCTATGATTATCAATGCTTTATGAACTTTGTATTTTCAGTTAGTTGCCATCACACTTTGTTAAGTATGTGAATTATGAGCACCACTGAGTTTTATACTCAGCGCGTCGATTTTTATCACGCGTAGGTTGAAGATCGTGGTTGTTACTTGAAGACTTGAAGAGTACTATCAAAGCAGAAGTGACTAATTTGGGAGTAGTAGATTGAGAGTTGTATAATTAAGAATTATGGCATGTATAATTATTACATTTGTTAGAGCTTATGTGATTGGAAATATAATCGAAGCATGTAATTATTTTGGTGTAAGCATTTGGAGATAAGAATCATACTTATGAAATGATTGAATATGAAATCTTTTACTATAGTCGATATGATTAGGTCATGAAGACTTGATATATATAATGAATGCAATTAATTGCTGGATATTAAATGCTATTGAGGTTTTATATAATTATGAAAAGATATATAAAGTGTTATTGTGTTATAATGATTATTTGGAGATGTTGGAAGTTTAGAGTTTAATTGGGAGTGTTTTGTATTCATATTTAGCATATAGGATGATATCAGCATGACAGGACATAAGTTCAACCAGATTGTAGCGTCTCGGCTCAGTTCATTAGGGTTAACGGGTGGACCGGGAAGGGATGTTACAATTTAAATTTTACTCAAATTGACCGAATTGACCAAATGATCACCCTTAAATTACATTTTTTAGGCTTACCTTCTTTTAATTTTTTAGTTCAAATAAATTTATAAATCTAAATGATCTTTAATAACTGAATATAATAAATACTTTTCAGTGCAGATATTTCTTTTATATTAGTAATGATGTGGTGGTGATAGTAGTTGTGGAGTGGTGATTGATGGTGTGATTGGTGGTTGTGATGGTGGTGGTGGTGGTGAAGGAGTGATGGTGAAGGAGTGGAGGTGGTATGATTGGTGGTGGTGTCGATATGATTGGTAGTGATAGTGTTTTAATTACATTACATATTTATAGACAAACATAAAAATGGAATGGTGATTACATTCCATAAATTTTATCAATTATATTACTAAACATAGTAATGAAATCTTAATTACATTACATTTTATTACATTTTTCATTGCATTGCAAGTTTGATTACATTACATTGCATTACATCCAACCAAACAAAACCCAAAAATTTTCGTGACTATTAGAGCATCTCTAATGCAATCGTGGATTGTGGCTGATGTGTTTTAATAAATAGAAGTTGTAAAAGATGATATGACTAAATGTGTATTTGTAAATGTTAAATTCTAAAAATGGTTCTCCAATGCACAAAGAAAAAATCAGTTTCAGTGCGAGAAGAAATCTGAGCGCAAATAAAGGAGAAGGCATAAAGGAAAATAAAAAGAAGAAAAAAAATAAATAAATAGGAAGAAAAAGAACAAAAAGTTGAGTTACGCTATCTAATAGATCCTCTGAAAATAGAGAGCATGATAGAAAATGTTTATTTTTCTTTTTGACACATCAGACTCACAGATTAAATAGACAATAACGTTGGAAAAGCTTTTTATTGTTAACTTTTAATTTTTCAGACGGGGCAAATAAATTAATGCAATCAACGGTTGCATTGAAGCAAAGGCTTATTTGGTTTAAAAATAATTTATTTTTTGAAAATTACATTTCCAAGAAACGTAATTTACATATGTTTGGTATGCAAATATCTTATTGAAAACTAAATTGCTTTCAATTTACAAAAGACAATAACATTTATAATATAAATTTAAGTATATTTATATAATATAATAAATTGGTAAATTCATTACAATATTTTTTTTAATAACGTTACATTTAATTAAGGAAGTGTAACTTTCCTAGTCGTTTCTAGAAAAGTTACTTCACTTGTATAAGAAAAATTGGACAATAATTCAAACCTGTATAAATCATATATGCATTTACTACTAAACTGACATAGGCGTGCAAAATAATAATAATATATATCCTGAAGCGATGTTTGATATATTTTTTTATAGGTTTCCACTTTGGCATTTCTTTCCAATATTTATTATCGTATAACTATTATTTGCAATTAATTCTCATTAAAACACACGCTTTGAGAAAATGAAATAGCTAGTTTTATTATAATTTTAATTGTTTTAATTGTTGTAATTATTACTATCATTTAAAATAAAAAATAGTTTAATATCATAATTAAAATTTACAGAATACTCCCTTCGTTCCAGTTTAATAGCAACTTTTAATTTTTTTACATAGATTAAAAAAATGATTGAAACGTATCGATTTTCAATAAAATATAATAAAATATTTTAAATTGCCCATCTTAAAATTAAGAACTCCTTATTAATTTTGCTACAAAACACATAATAAATTAAATATGGGTAAAATTGAAAAAAATAAAAAATAATTAATAGACTCTCAAAATCCTAAATAAGCAAAATGGAACAAGATAAAATATCTATTTATTGTTATTAAAATGAAAAAGCAAGAGTATTATATTTATTAAATTAAAAATTTGAAATTACAATTTATAAAATTATTTATTTATACGTAAATTATATGAATATTAGAAAATAATTTTAATATATAAAAGTGAAAGATTAAAATTGAAATTTAATATTAAAAAATTAATATTTATTAGAGTTGTATATTGCACAATATATATAACTAGTAATTTAATAAAGTTAAATTTTAAAAATCAATAAATCATTTTAGCAAATAATAGTAGGAATGTGTTAATAATTTCAATCAAAATTCGGAAAAAATACTCTAGTGTATTACTCAAATAAAAGTTAAATATGCTTAAAATGTTTCCGAACTTGCAGGTGGCAACCAATGTCCAAATTAACAAATTACGTGTAACTATAAAAGCCCAAACACTTACACCGTGGCGTCGTCACTTTCAAGTACACGTCACGTCACTGACGGTGCAAGTTAACAACACTCAGTTTAGCTGCTCAGCCCCCGCGTTTTTGGCTTCTCATCAGGTTTTTAAAAAGAAGCGAAGTAGAAATATGTGCTGATTCCGACGAAAATTCTGGCCAAACCCTACCGGAATTCTCTTTCTCGGACAAGAAAGAATGGCAATGCCGTGCTATTTCGTTGCATTTTCAGCTCAGTAGAACTTGAATTTGTCGAGTAATCAAATTGATTAAGCATTTGATGGTTAAATTTAAAGCAATTGCTTAATTGTAATCTAATGGGGAGTATCAAGCCTTTGCCCGAGTCTGTTCGTAATTCGTTACGTTCTGGGATTATATTGTTTGATTTGACGCGAGTTGTCGAGGAACTGGTTTTTAATAGCTTGGATGCTGGTGCTACAAAAGTAATTGATAACTGATTGTAATTTAGGGCACAGCTTTTTGTTACTTATTTTCACTGTGTTGCCTTTTTTTTTTCCTCCTGAAAATATGGTCTGCATTTGCTAGTAATTTATTGCTTTTATTGGAAATGATGATAGTTTGTTGTTTCAGGTGTCTGTCTATGTGGGTATTGGAACTTGCTATGTAAAAGTGGTGGATGATGGTCAGTTCTGAATAGTGATTTTTTTGTATTGTATGTCCAGTTAGTTGGTAGTTGATTCTGTGGTTTTTGCGGTTGCAGGATGTGGCATCTCTCGGGATGGATTGGTCTTGTTGGGAGAAAGATATGGTACTTCTATTATCATTCATTTCTCTTGATTTATCAGTGAATTGTGCTTGCGGATGTATACTGAGTTGCAAATTATCCTTGTAACTATCTAAAACGTGTTTAAATTCTTTAAAATTTGTGAGGAATGTTTTTTGTTTCCCCTGAGGGTTTATCTTTATAATAAAGATTAATCAAAGGTTCCATTGGAAACTATCAACTACATTGTTTCTTTGATTGAAAGCTTATACAATCAAGAAAAAGTAATGGAATTAATCCATTTCGTAGCTGAGGCTTCATCTACCAAAAAAGATATGAAAGATCTAAAGGCTGGAATATTCTTAATTTATTAGATAGCCATGTGATGATGCTGGGGTGTTTGTAATGTGTGAACAGTGACATCAAAGCTTCATCATCTGGCTGATATGGATTCTGCTAACGAGAGCTTTGGTTTCCGAGGAGAAGCATTGGCTTCTATTTCTGATGTCTCTTTGTTAGAAATTGTTACAAAAGCTCGTGGGATGCCAAATGGATATCGTAAGGTCCTAAAGGTTAGTGTGGTTCAGCACTTCTCTATTTTTCTACTTTATTTTTCCTGTTCTCATCGTGAGTTAGTGTTATTGCTGGTATACACGCCAAAATGATTTACTTTACTCCCTTCAGGGATCAAGGTGTTTGTATCTTGGAGTCAATGATGATAGGAAAGATGTTGGCACAACAGGTTTTATGTTCTGTGCAGTATTGGATTTAGATCTCATGCATCACTATCTCTGGTTTAAGCATTTAATTGATTTAATCTATTTGACAGTTGTTGTTCGTGATTTATTTTACAACCAACCTGTTCGAAGAAAGTGTATGCAATCAAGGTGTCTTATTGTTCCATTTTTAATTCTATTGCAGTATTAATCGGTGGTTCACTCTTGCATTCTATTCCTCTGCACTGACTTGATGCTTTTCTCATTTGCTTTTCCAAATTGGAAGTCTCAAGAAGGTTTTGAACTCTGTCAAAAAATGTGTGCTTCGTATTGCGCTTGTGCGTCCAAAGGTTGCCTTCAAAGTTGTTGACACTGAAAAGTATGTTCTGGTCACAGTAGCAAGTTGGAGCTTCTATTATTATTATTTGTTTCTTGACATCATGTTTCATTCAAATGTAGTGAAGATGAGCTTCTTTGCACACGTCCTTCTTCTGCATTGTCACTATTGATGAGTGGCTTTGGGATTGAGGATTCTTGCTTCTTTCATGAATTGGATGTTAGCAATGGGGTCTTAAAGCTTTCGGGATATATATCTGGTCCATGTGATAGTTTAACCTTCAAGGTGCATTTTGTAACAATTTAGTTACTCGATTGCTCTCTTTTATGCTTTGTTCAGCCAACTGGTTTCTTACTGGAAGATATTCTTTTCTGCAGGCTTTTCAATATGTTTGTATCCTTAAGTCTATATGTTTAAACAGTGTACAGATTTCTGGGTTATGTTATCTGTGGTCAGAGAAGATTAAGTGGCATTTTCATTTTCGTTTAGACCTTGACAATTGCAGATATCAACTCACGGTTTGTCTGCAAAGGTCCAATACACAAATTGCTAACTCACTTGGCCACTAGATTTGAGCGTCTGGACTCTTGGAAAGCTAATAGCATGTCTGAAAAAGGAAAGAAGTGTAAGCCTCAAGCATGTCCAGCCTATATTCTAAATTTAAGTTGCCCTTCAGCTCTCTATGATTTATCTTTTGAGCCTTCAAAGACACATGCTGAGTTCAAGGTAAATTCCATGTCTGATTAACGTTGCTGTGTTCAGTATGACATTGTATGGTTTATAACACTGAATATTCAGATTCAAATTTGACATCCTTCAGTGCTTTAATTTCATATAGAGATTTTATGGATCTTTTCTTGTTGAATGCATTTTTGGAGTGCAATAGGGTTATGCAAACACTGGTTTGACGTTATTTACTTCTGGGGGAAAATAAATACCTACATCCTCTTTTCTCCCCTCTTCCCCCAGACCCCATCTGAAAGTCTAAATGATTTCTTACGATCTTCCTCGAGCAAGAAGCAACTTCCGTAGCAGATTTACATGGAACATGGTATTGATATAATTTCCTAGGTGCATAGGAGAATCTTGGTTTGTGTTAAGTATACAATCAAGGAGATGTAAATGGGCAAGATAGTTTTTTGAAATATCTAACTGTGACAGAAATGTTTTATTGCTGACCCACCTGATATGTAGAAAGATGCATACAAATTGCTGTAAGATGTTTCACTTTTTGGTTTTTCCCTTATTCTGCCAGTTAAAAAAGTTACAGATAATTTCCTCTTATGCATTTCAGGACAAAAAACTCTGCTACATATGAAATTTCTAAATTTCATTGTTATTTTAGTTCACAGTAACCTTGTGTTGTGGCCTGCCAGGATGAAATTTATCTTTGTCACAAGCCTTAAACTATGTTACAATTTCTGTTGACTTGTAAAATAAACTGGAGAATGCATATAACTGTAAGCGCGGTGTACTTAACCACAGATTTTGCGACTTTGCATGGGCTTTATACATAAAGCTAAAGATAATGCCAAACATATGCAACCGTGTATATATTTTTCTTCCTATGGTGGAAGTATTTCTAGAATACAATGCTGCTAAAAGTTCATTGTAACTAGGTTCTATGCTTAATGCTTCAGCTTGTTACTTGGAAGTCACTTTCGTAATTAAAGCTTTATGTCATTGTAATGTAATTCTTGTCCAGGAAACCTATTACTGTCTCTTTGCAATGCTGAGATTCCCCAAACCGTTTTTGCCAGGATTGGATGCATATACTTGATTTTGTCGAGAACTCCATTCAACAACTATGGAGGGAAAAAATGATCTATGGTATCCTCAAAGATTCCTGTGTTGCTGTATATGATCCTTTTTTTCATTTGTTGGTTTCTGATCTTTTTCCTTTTAAATGTTTCTAGCAGAATCCTTTGCAACTGGTACATTGAGGAAAGACAAAATCTGGAAGGAAGGTTGTTATGCTATCAATATTCCCACTTACTTTCTCCTGCTGTATAGATTAAATATATTTTCATTTTTGCAGAAAACTGTTGTTTTACCTATACCTCAGGCTTCATGAATTACGAAGGAAAGAGACAGTTCCACATCTGAAATGTTTTTTTATATCTAGATTTTCTTGATGCAGATGTTTCAGAGAATTTTGAATTTGCAGTAAATAAGTGTGAGATTCAAAAACATAAGTCCTCTCATCACCATGCTTCCTCCCATTTCAAGATACCAGCCAAAGAGGTTGGCCATATTTATAGCAGGGGGAGTGACAAAGTTCCATTTCAAGGGTTTTGCATGAATATTTCTGAATTCAAAGAACAAGAAACTGATACAGAATTTTTGTGTCATAGTGACTACACTTTGCAATCATGGAATGGCTACCTTTCTAAGCATGCATCCACGATAAACCAGAAGAGTGACAATCATCTATGGACATCTGATGACAACTTTTTGTCATCAGGTGATTATTTCCTGGAAGATAGATTCACAGCTAGACAAAGATCTAGTGATTATGAGCAGGGCGATACCTTGGGCTTAGAGTGGCAGAGTGAATCCCCTAAAATAACATCTGTTGAAATAAAAGAATTTTCTGGGGGTCCATTTTCTTTAGATTATCACAAATTTGGTGATGAATTAGAGGTTAGCAAGAACAATGAAAAACCTTTTTTAAAGAGTTGCTCCTCACAAAGAAGCATGCCACTTGATAGGTCTTTGTTTAAAAGTGAGGAAGGTCTTGAATTTCCAATTAATGACTTCAAGACCAAAAGAAGACGGGTTTGCTTTGATGAGAAGGTTCACATTCTAAAGATTGACGCCAGGGACCACAGATTTGATATCATTCCAGGGGCCATGCAGCAGCATGAGGCAACATGCTCTCAGAAGTTTCCTGTACTTAGCATGGGAGTTGACATGCCTGCAGGTTTTGATAGTCTGTCTAGAGCTTGTGAGAAGTCATTTTCATTCCATGGAAAGCTTTGTGCTGAAGAGAAGGGTCTTGGTTCAGATTCATTTGTACCATTTGATAGCTCTGTTTCATGCTACCAGTCTGGAAATTCTGAATGGCATTCTCTCACTACAGATGCATTATTTAAAAAGACATCTTCTGCCGTGGAGCATTCTTCAGATGACAATTCTTATGAATGGAGAGCAAGGTTGGGTAAAAGAGAAAGTTGTTGGCATTTTGCGGATGGTGAAGAAACAGAGGAAAGCTGTAGTTATAAAATGGCATCAAACAGATCTAATGAAGATAATTTCATCTCAAAGCATGCAAGCACTATGTCAGATGTTAAGGATCATTCTGCAACTCCTATAGATTTCAGCAAACCCCTCCAAGGATACAATTTAAATGATGAATTATCTTTAGAACATTCTGATGTATCAGTTTGTGAGACAGAGTGGTTACAGTTAGATTTGTATTCTGGAGGTCTCAAAAGTGATGACAAGTATGAAAACCAAGAAAATCAACTTAGATGTCGAGATTGGAAACAAGGTAAATTTCCTAAAGAAAGGTGCAGAAGAAGTCGATCAGCTCCACCATTTTACAGAAACAAGAAGAGGTTTATTTCTTTGAGCCATCATTCTACGATGAAAGAGGGAAATGCTCAGTTGTTCCATGATGGCCTTACTTCTTCAGGTATTCTTAGATTTCACTTTATATCTTAAGTATACTGATGACAGTTTAACTAATATGCCTATACTCTTTCTAGAAACTGATGACTTGGAGCATCTAAAGTTTCAGCCAAATTATGTAGCGAATTCATTGTTTTGCACTAGGTATTACAACTTTGTGTTCCTCTTACTCATTGTTGTCTGATGCCCCAAAAAATATATCTAATCTCTTTCTGAGTCCTGCTGTCAGGTCCTATTTGAAGAATGGACAAGACACTGTGCTGGAAATGAAGGAGAGCAAAGCAAATGAAAATTGCATACACTCCCAATCTCTTTGGTCTCATGATTCTCCAGTTGAAGGTAACTCCACCTTTGAAAATATTTATGGTTATGATTGAAGGTTAGTATGGAGTGAAATACAATTCTTGAGGAAAAGGTTCATGCATTTTAATAATAAGATTTTTTTTTCTTTGATCAAAGAATAAATAATAATAAGAATATTAAGAAGCATAAAAAACTTTAACTATTATTTTACTAATATCTATGTGGAATATTTTGAAACCCTGACTGTCCATAATATTTCAAACTATATTTAGATGTTTTTTATTGGTTGATAAGAAACACATGTACTTGTATTTTTGTCATATCAAATATTTTATAGATCACTTTAGCTTTTGGTTTTTTTGCCACAACTAACATATTAATTCTATAATCAACAACACCACACCCAAATGTAGTTAGGGTAACGCATTTACATGTGGCTTTGTGCATCTGTGCATGCCTGCTCCTTTGCGTCAACAGGTAAAAACATACATTCAAATATACATATTTGTGTATTTTCAGGAGTATGTATGGATGAGTGGTTACATTTTCATGCTAACTTTTTAGGTCTTATTCCAAAGCAAATTCAGTGCTCAACTGATTATGGGACCAAATGGCGGAATGGTAGTCAGCAAGTTGCAGTTGAGTATTTTTTGCAACTTTTGAAGGATTTATTCAATATCTTTCGTAACTGTTAAACCCTGATCGATCATAAATCTTTTTCTCTTTCATGCAGTGCAACAACACATCAAGCAATGTTGACAATCAGCGTAACATCCTTGATATCTCTTCTGGATTCTTGCACCTTGCTGGCAATTCACTAGTACCAGAATCTTTCCATAAGAATTTCCTAGAGGATGCCAAAGTTCTTCAGCAGGTGGACAAGAAATTCATCCCAATCATGGCTGGTGGGACACTTGCTGTTATAGACCAGGTGAGTTGCTGTTATAGGCTGAATCAATTGCATCTTATTTCTCGAAAATGCTTTTTGTACTTTTTGGATTTTAGAGAGGGTGAATCTTCCTGCAATAGTTTTAGACAGCAGAAACTGCCTCCTTATGATTTAGGAAGCCTAGAACACTGGGAAACCTTACAATTTTATGTAACCATCTTGTTGCTCTATAATGGTGCCTTTGTTTAGTAATAAGCTCAAAATAAGATCTTACATGGATTTGACCCAAATGTCTCTAATAGAATTATAGTTACTGATCACGATGAAAAATTGTTAACGGATGTGTTTGTCGATAATAAGCCATGATTTCTCAATTTCTTATGCATGTATTCCTTTAGAAGCATACAATTTTGATTTCTACATAAACATATGCATTTACACAACTTCCACCTACATGGACCCGCAAGCTGAAGAGAGTTTTGAGTTTTTGGCAGAATTCATGACTTTGATACTGGTGTTATCTTACAGCATGCTGCTGATGAAAGGATTCGACTGGAAGAGCTTCGTCAAAAGGTTAAAAATAGATATTTAAATTGTGCATTTGTTGTATATAAGACGACTTAGAGACTACCTTAATGCCAGGTAATATCTGGGGAGGGAAGGACAATTGCCTATTTGGATGCTGAAAAAGAGCTGGTATGACCCTTTTTACCCAGGCCATGTTAGATTATGCTGCATATCCTGGTGTTAATGAGAGTTTTATGAGTTTGAGATGACTATGAGCTCTGTGATAACAGATCCTTCCAGAGATAGGGTATCAGCTACTTCACAGTTATGGTGAACAAATAAGAGATTGGGGATGGATCTGCAACATTGAAGGACAAGGTTCTGGCAGCTTTAAGAAGTAATTTCAATGACTCCCTCCATCAAAACTTTCATAGTATTATGTAAAGAAAATTGTTCACTAATTTAATTTGCAAATGAAACTGAGACTTATCCATTTGTTGGCAATGAACTTGGACATGAGTGTAACTGACTGAGGTGGACTCCATGTGTGTCTCCATTATTTCTAGGCTGTAAAAGATGTGAAGTAGCTAAGGAAAGATGTGAAGTAGATAAGGACTTTTACCAGCTTTATCTCTTCATGATTCACCCATTTTCTTAGCAAATTCAGCATTATTGTTAACTATAATGGCTTCTGGTTCTTGTAGGAATCTGAATATTCTTCACCAGCGACCAACTATGGTCACTCTTCTTGCGGTGAAGCATACTCCTTTTTTCCTTGGAACTTCATCTATTTAATTATTTTTTCTCTTGAAAGGATGTTGGAAGAATATTTTCTCACTCTATCATATGTTATTTCGTATGAATGACATGCAGGTACCCTGCATTTTAGGTGTCAATTTATCCGATGGTGACCTGTTAGAATTTCTTCAGCAGGTAATACTGATTTTGTCATCTAGAATCTTACCTCTCCCTCCCTGCCTGCCCCCAACCCCAACCTTCTCCTCCTCCATTCCTCTAACAAATTCAATGCCTTCATCACTCATGTTCGTATTACAATTTGTAGCTTGCTGATACAGATGGCTCTTCTACAATGCCTCCATCTGTTATTCGTGTCCTAAATTTTAAAGCATGCAGGGGTAAATGCTTCATCAAACTGAAAACTTTTTTTTTTTTTTATTTAATGGATATAATTTATTTAGGACAGTAGAACCTGTCCTTCAAGGAAATTTGTATTGATCTGATGAACTTTGCTTTTCTTGTCATTTCATTATTCAGGTGCAATCATGTTTGGAGATTCTTTGCTACCATCAGAATGTGCACTTATTGTTGAGGAGCTAAAAAAGACTTCACTTTCTCTGCAAGTAATATGTTTAGATGCACATTTCATAGAACTTTGAGAACTGAACTATTTTGTGGCTCATGTTGAATAACAAATGATTTTTTTTTTTTTTAAACATATAAATGAAGTGTGCTCACGGGAGACCAACAACTGTTCCCCTTGTCAACTTGGTGGAACTTCATAAGCAGATAGCTAAAATTGCAGCGTTGGATGATAGTTCAAGTGAGTCGTGGCATGGGCTACACCGTCAGGAACTAAGTTTAGAACGAGCGGCACAGCGTTTAAGCACAGCTAGAGGTTAGTGGTTGATGACAAACCGATTACTGCTTTTGCACATTCATTGCAGTGAATTTGTGCTGCTATAAGTAGAGAAACATTGATTGTAAAGTCATTCTTTGTTGACTAGTAGTGTGTATAACTCAGACATATTAGTCATACAAATTATGTCGGCAGATTCCACTTTGTGTATTGAGAGAGTGGATCTTCTTCTTCCATTGATTCTGTATTCACATGTGATGCTCAAAATTCTGTTTCTTTTTGTTCTCTTGAATTTATTTTTGGTCAAAGCAAATATGGAAACACCCCTGACAGAAGAATTGCTGGTCCTATGACGGTACCGACCTACGATGCATGGAAATTTCTAGATATGAGCGATTTCGCACATGCGTTTTCATATATAAAATATCATTTTCTATGTAAAATTATATTTTAAATATCATTGTTCCCGTATCACTCCGGCGTTCCGCAGGACCACATCTAACCTGCTGTGAGTGCTCAAACAGGACTCTGCCTGTGTTCCAAATTGGATGGCACTAACACCAAATCTTTGAAAACATCAATCATTTTAGGCTTGTAGATATTATTTTGTGCGTACTCATGGAAAATGGTTCTCTGTTTTTAGTTTTCTGAAACAATGAAAAACCGGAAACAAAAAATTGAAAAGTCTCCACTTATTAATAACAAAAATAATATTTCAATTTAATAATAATTTTTTTTCATAATTTTCATAAATTTAGATGTCATAAAACATATTTGGAAATATTTTATTTACATTTTTTAAACGTAAGAATATCATCAATATAATTTTTTTAAAAAAATAAATGTTATCATTATAAATATATTTTTTATGATAATAAAATTGATTATATATTAATGTATAATAGAAAATTAAAAAATAAAAATGTTTACTTAAGTTATTTAAGTATCCTTTCTTTATAATTCTAATGACAAAAAAAAAAATTTAATGAAAAACAATTGTGAAATATGAATTTTGTTATAAAGAAAAATTATGAAAAAAAACTTATATTAATTTTTTTAAAATCTTAATTAAATTTTGGAAATCTGATGGATTAGAACATGAAATTTCATTTTTCAATTTTCCTAGAAAGCTTTTTTAGAAAATTACTCTAATTTTTTACAAGTAAACAGGACCACACTGTTTTTTTTTTTTTTTTTTCATCAATAAATGATCAAAATATTACCATAAATTAATAAAGCTAAACTTACAAATTGTTTATTTTTCCCAGGACCCAGACTGTGTTAACCAAACTCCAACTCCCAAGTATTTGGTTGATGAGTGGAACGGAATATAATTTAATACATTTCAAATATAAAGATGAAGGTTATTTGCAATATAGTTTGAATTTGGGAACTCACATCTCTAGAGGTCACACTTATATAATCATACAGCAGAAGGTTAAAATATAAAATCAAGTCCATCGCCAAACTTTTATCTTAGTTATATAATCATACAGCAAGTCTCAAATGCTGCAAATTTGTATTACTGGCTATAAAGCATATATTAGAAGCTCAAATTCACTAACAAATTAGCATATTCCTGAACATAAATCTATTAATCACAAGCCAAATAAGATTATAATGGGGTACAGGACTGTCCATTCTCCAACTTACAACCATCATCAAAACTATAACCAACTCTGCTATACTTTAGATCTCACAAAGGGAGTGAATTGTCTTTGGTTCTCATGTTCCATTTGGAAAGACATGATTTCTAGTCAAGACATTCATTTGTCAAACAAATTAGCATCAACAGATAGAAACATGTGTCATCCTCCCATGCCATAGTCGTCTGCCTGATCGTAAAGATTGTAGCTTCCTGGCATTCCCATCTTTCCAGTTAAATGGTCATCTCCTGCATTAACATTCCAATAAACAATATCACTAATTTTGATTTCATGGTTCCTATATTTACTCTCACACAGACAATTTTAAAGGACAAGTGAGCAAAGTAGTGCTAAAACCAGTTCAGATGGCACAACTAGTGCTAAAAAAATTAGCAGAGCACCGACACAGTGCAAAGTACACAATATCCATGATTCAGTAGAAATATAAAACTACAAGCAGGATAGGATTGCAGAATGTACACCTAAGTCGCTAGACAGAGATGAAAGAGAAATTTAGATATTGTTATGTATTCATGTACCATTCTTCAATACCTAAAATATAGCATGTGGTGTACTGCAATTTAATCAGGAGGCAACAATAGAATTATCATGCAAGGCACAGTAAAGGGTTCAAGATTACTAATATTTCCATTTTTATTACTATGGTTGTGCTGACTGTTATCTAATCTGTCTCCCTGACCATGTTTACCCTACAACTGTGCCATATAATAAAATGTAGGGTTTCTAGGTTGTAGGGACCGTCAGCAAAAGAATATGCAAAAGTTAAAATGTCTACATACTTTGGTTTGGTAACACACCCAAAAAATTCAGTTCAGAGCTTATCTCAGGGCTCTGGAAGCATAGATCTTCAACCCTTGGAGGGGTTTGTTGGGAGTGAAATATTTCTGGTTTTGTTTTCTTCTCATTTAGCGAGTCAACTTCTGTTTCAACTTCTGATTCAGCATTGTTAGACGAAGCAACCAATTGTTTTCTTTTAGATCGTGCGCGTCTATTTTGAAACCAATTATACACATTTGATTCAAAAATTTGTCCATGCTGGCTGAGTTCAGAGGTTATCTCTTTAATCTTTTGCTTGCTTGGAGTTCCATTCCCCTGATCAAAGATACGCTCCAGAATCTGAAGCTGCACTGGTGTTGGAGTCCATCGCTGTCTTGCAGTGATCTTGTGTCCACCAGAAGCCATTAATGGGTCACAGTACAGATTTCCCAGCCTGCCTCCTGTAGAGAAATGGAATAAGTATTTCAAGTTTTAACATAAGTTATAGAGGTATAATCATTTGTCTTATCCCCTAAATTAAGGGAGGGATCATAGACTGATATAAGCATATAAGGGACATTCCAAACTAAGAAGACAGACAAGATTAGAACTTTTTAATTTGCTTGACAAATATGTAGCATATGACATTTTGGTGAAATGAATTTCATAAGCGATTACCTTCAATTAAAAAAACAATTTGACACTGTTCCCTTTCAATTGGAAAATCAAACATAAGAACTAAAAAAATAAAGCTAGAACCTTCGCACAGGGAAAGACCAAAAATTGTAAGCAAATTGTATCAACCACTAAATATAATCTGATCTATGACAGCACAATTAGGGGTAGTATGTTTTGCAGTTCAGTACTGACACTGAGCTCAGCTTCCACTAGAAATGATAAAAAATCAAACCGACCAGACTATAAATCCAAATCTCAGTTGTTCATAGGTCATCTCTAGCTAAGTTGATAACAAATCCCTGCAATGGAAGCAAATACTAGAATTGGACCCAATTGTACCAAAGGAGAAATTGGAACAAAAGTTAAATGATGCATACGGACATTGAAAAAAACAAATCAATCAGGTATAATCAAAAGTTCCAATTATACACAGAAATGTACAATTTCAATTCTTTTTAAAAGGCCCAAACCAGAAAAGGGAAGATGAAAATTAAACCCCAAACATCTGAAATGGAGGATTATCTCAATGGAAAATGACAAAATAAAAGTACAGCAGAAAACCCTTACACAAAAAACTCACAAATGAGCCAAAGAAAGCTGATCAACCTTAAATTCCCCAACAGAGAAAACAAACACAAGAATTTGTCAGTTCTATTAGTATCAAATTTTAACTATCATAGCAGAAAGAGAGCGAGAGAGAGAGAGAGATCAAAGTACCTGCAAGATCTTGCTGGGCAGAAAGGGTCTTGTGCATCTCAACAAGTTGTTCACAAATAGTGGCATAAACAGCAATCTGTTTCCTAAGAGTTTCAAGTTGCTCATCAGTCATCACCTTCACATACAACATTCCTCCATTTCCATTCCCATTAACACTATTGTTGCTCATATTACCATTATTTCTGTTTTCAACTCTTTGATTTTGATTTTCTTGCTGTTGTTGTTGATTTTCTTGATTATTTTCCCACTCCATTCTTTTTTTCCTCACACCATTAACATCTCTCCCTCTCTCTCTCTCTCTCTCTCACACGCACACTTACAGAGAAAACAGAGAAAAGAAAAAGAAAAGAAAACAAAAGAAAGTCAGTAGTGAACAGTGGAGAATGGTAAGGAGAGAAATAAAAGAGAAAGAAACAGACAAAGAAAGTGAATCCTTGGTCTTTGGTTTGGTTTGGTGTGATACACACAATAGCGTATTTTAGCAACTCCATCCATCTCGTGCCTGTGTTCTTTTATTTTCTCTGCTAATGAGAAATCAGCGAAGCTCCATTAAGGCTATAATTATGTTAATGACATATTTTATTTTCCCTTTCTTTTATTATTATTTTATTTAATATTTTTCCTTCCAAATGATTTAAAATATAAAATGTTGAATTTGCTTTCTTTTGTTCATCACTCCCATATAATACGGCATAGTTTTTGGTAAGCTAATATTTAAATGATTAACTATTTTATTTATATTAACTCGTAAATAAATAAATAAATAAATAATATCGCTCTTAAAATTTCAAATGAATTAGAACTAGAATTTTTTTTTTTTTTTTAGTGTAAAAAGAGGGATTTGAATAGAGAGAAGGAACATGGGCTAAAAGGGCCCAACCCCCAATATAAAAAACTTCAATTTTTAGTGTTAAAAAAAATTTTAAAAAAAAATATTTTAATTTAACCCCTTATTAATCAAAATTATGATTTAACCCTCTTTAATTTCTTAGACTGAGTTTGTCCTCAAATTCGAACCTAATCTATTATCAGTTTGTGTATATAATTACGGGTCACGATGTATTTTTTATTCTCAATATTTTTTCGTTAGTAACATACATTATCTGGCAAGATATTATACATTGATAAATATAATTTATATAAGAAAGTACTAATAATTTCCTATTAAATGAGAAAATGATATTGGAAACTAAAAATATTTAAATAATTTGGTGGAGGAAAATGAATATATTAATAAAAAAGATGTTTTATTTGGTAAGGTCAGCAATAGCATGGATAGGATAGTAGAGTAGTTAGGATTAGGAGTTGGTAGTAACAAATCCCAAACAAAGTCTCTGACAGAAAGAAAGAGAAGAGAACATTCTGTACAGTAGGTGAGTGCAGTCTCTGCCATAGATTTCCACTTGTCTTTCATTTATTACTCCTTCCTTTTCGTGTTAGGTCCCCAACCTCCCCAACTGTTCACTCTATGCATCTCCACTAATTTCTAAAGAGGAAAATTACGCTCATCCGCCTGGTTTGGGAAAAACATTTAATTTGTTGCTATCTTTTAAAAACTAAATTAAAATGTCTATATAGTTTATTTTTATTGTAAAGTCATTTCGTTTAATTTTTGTATCACTCTGAAATCTTAATGCCCGCTCTCCAATCCCATTGGTTAATGATGCACGTAAGTATGATGATATTGGGCTATGCAGCTCTTTTGTGTGGATCATTATTATCAGTAGCATTTCTAGTAATCGCATTTCGAAAAATTATAAGAATTACTGTTAATTTTTCGAAATATGATTACTAGAATATATTTTTCGTTAAGTATTTTATAAAATGACGAAAATACCTCTTTTGTATTTAAAAACAAGGACTGACTAGTTGATTATTTGAACTGAATTAAAGGGTTCTGTCGTCCTAAAATTAAGATTCATTTTTTTATATTTTCAAATCATAGAGACTGTACTGTAATTTTTCTAGTATAATATTTTAGTATCTCTTTTTTTATCTCTGTATTTTTTTGTTGACCTAATGTGAAAGATGCAAAAATTGGGTAGAAACAGAAAGACCTAATAGTGTAACAAAAGAAATATATAGGGACAAATTAGTACTTTAAAAAAGATAGGGACGGACTACTTATATTTTGCAAACCACAAGAAACGTACTGTAATTTTTCATTTCTAAAATCTTATTTATTAAATATTTGAACTTATAAAATGAAATACTCCGAATTTTTATTTTCAAAACTTTTAAATTTTTATTAAATCAAAAATTTCGATTTTTGATTATATGGGCTTTAAACACCAAACAATCTTAAATTTGGGTCCAAAGTGTTGTGAGTTGGGCCCAAGCCCAAATATATTGTCAGAATTTTCGATTTGAGAACAGTTAAAAATTTTCAAGAAATAATATGAAAGCAATTTAATCTGTTATGAATATATATAAATTAATTATCCTAAAAATCAAATATCATAATTGTTCATATTTTATTTATATTGAGTGAATGGAGAAAATATTATGGAACCAAACTAAATAATTAAAATAAATCGAACCAGGCCTTAAAACCAAATTGATCTTTCGAAAACCAAACAAATAGCTTGAAAACCAAGTGAAAAAAACTGCAAACCGAGCAAAAATTGAGGCGAATCATTAAACTAGACCAAACCGGTTCGAATCGAACCGGAATGGTCTAGAAGCCCCAAGATTTTTTTTTTTTTTCTTTCTTTTCTTTTTCTTTTCTTTTTCTTTTCGTTTCCTTCTTCTTCCTTGCGCCAGCGCCAGGCGCGCGACAACCCTCCCCCTCTCTTTTTTTTTGTTTTTCTTTTTCCGACCACCTGAGACCATCGCCGGCCTCGTTGTCGCCTCCTCACTGCAGCAGCCCTCGCTCTCTTCCCGTTCCGGTTGGCACAGTGCGCAAGGAACTGCGGTTTTGCGTTCCCATCGGGACAGTAGCTCAACCAGCCCTGTTCTTTCATTTTTCCGACGACATTGCCCTTAGCCGGTGTGCAACTCCTTCAGCCATTGTTCCCTTCACTTCCAATCGAGCTAGCATCGATATAAATGGTTTTTGAGCAAGGGAGCTGCTTCCGGTCACTTTAACGGGGAAATTTCAGTATTTAGTGCGTTTTTCAGCTGGGTAAGTCGGATTTCAACCTTCTTTGATACATTTAGTGAATTGTTTGAACAAGAGTATAAATTTGATGCATGAATCAAGTTGGGTAGAGTATAAATCCCTAAATTTGCTACTGTTTGAGTGTGAATAATTAGAAGCTTTGATTTTACTCTTTAAATTGATTTATAAACTGAAATTCCTTATACAAGTGAATAAGTTATTTAGTTTAATGCATATTTTGGTGAAAGAATTGATAAACCTGAAATGGCAGCTTGCTATTTTAACTATTTAGCTTGAATAATTGTTGTGGTATAATGCAAACGAAGTTATAAATTAAGTTCTTAAGGGGAAATGGGTTAAGTAACATATAATGCATGAATTTTATCAATAACTTAAGATTTCTTTGATATATTGGCAACTTCTAGTTAGAGGAAATCATGGATTTTTGCTTGAACCAAGTTTATATTGTTAGAATAAATGCGCTCTTCATAACTTGTTGTGGATGTAGAGGTTCGAATGACTAAGTTTGATAAGAATTGAGAAACTTTGGGCAGTGGCAGCAGTTATTTTCAATCATTTATATAGATTATTGCTTGATATGGAATTTTTATAGTAGTAGATTTAATTCTTGCTAGGAATTAGTTAGTTGGTATATCTTAAGTTGTAAAATTGGATTTCTTAATAGATGTATCCATTAAATGTTAGTTTAATTGAAGCATTTGTTCTTAGTGGCTAATTTAAAATTTAATAAAGGTATAATATGTGGTTGTTATCTTTAAGCAAGGATGAAGAAATGAGAGTTTGATAAAGAGTACTATAATAGTTAGACACTACGAAACTATCAAATGAAAGTAATTGAAATTAACTTAATGATACAAGTTTTATTCGATTATAATTATATATGTATTAAAGCTTTCATATGTTTGGCAATTAGCTATAGAAGCTAGTTATAATTATATGAAGTAAAGAATGATTGGTATTATCATTGGAACATAATTGGAGGTTATTGTAAGTTGTAAATTAATGGTTGAGTGTTGACATTGTTATTTTGGAAGGAGGATGGGATTTTAAATTGATGGATTGCCCGGCGGATGGGCTGTGTGCATTGATTTGATAAATATATAGTAATATTGTGATATTTGAGCAGGTAGATAGTCCAATTTTTAGGGGAGGTGCTGCAGAAATTTCAATAGAACCTAGACTAGTTTTAATGAATGACATGATTAAATAAGTTCATTTAGATTAATTCTATAACTTGGTACATAATAAATAGAGTGCTCTGATTATTTATTATCTTTATTACTCATTTAATTATTTACATATTTATTTATTTATTTTATTATTGTTAATACTATTTATTTATTTATTTGCATTGATTTTGGATGTTTAATTGTGCATTGCATTACGATGTTTAATTGATTAATATGTCTGCATTTGATTGCAATGTTTGATTAATTGTGTTGTGATAATGCTATGCTTTGTTTGTGTGGAATTGGGATGAAGTGGACCACCGTGGGTTTGTGAGGACGGTCTGTGATATGGATCCGAATATTATATGATATTTGACCGTCGGCCGGGAAAATGGGAGATCGGCGCCCCCGTGTGCACCTGATGAAATGGATTATGTGGAAAACCACAGGATGGCTTCTTGTTGTTGCGCACCTGATAATCTAGATTTGATTGTAGCCCGCAGGGTGGCCTCCTGTTGTGAGTACTTGATGATCTAGATTGGATGGAGACCACCGGGTTGCCTCCTGTTGGTATGGAAAAGAAAAGAGAGAATGGAAATACAATGAGAGGACTGGTCAGTGAGGATTAGACCAGTTGGCCGTATGGGGGATCGGCTCCCTGGTGCACATGTATGAGAGGGCGAGCCATGTGTGAGGACGGCTCGTTGGGGTTTCAGGTGGCGCCACTGACTAATTTCCACGTGATGTGATTATATGAAGATGTTTATGATTGTGAGTGCTGGTGATATGCCATTTGTGTGACTGGCTGCGTGAGCATATAACTAGTCGGATGACTAGATTAATATGTGTACACATTTGTGTGACTGCGTGTGTTGTGCAATAATTATTACTTCTTAGAAAACTCACATGTCTTGTTTGATTTTTCAAGAAGTAGGTTTTTCCTTTAATCGGATTTAGGCTATGTTTCTTCGGCGTAGGGCAATAAAGAATTTTTCCTAGTTCCATAATTATTTTGTTATGTATACTAACAGTTAGTGACTCCGCAGTTGTAGGATTTGTATACTTTTAATCATTTATTATTATAGATGAGATAATTATGTGAACCCATATTATAAATGTGATGCATTGTTAATTAGGCCCGAACTGTGGAATGTTGTAGCTTATAAATTTGGGCCGAGATTTAATAAAATATTGAGGTTTATCTTTCATATTCATATGGGCTGAATGTTGAAATTTTCTATCGAGATAATAGATTCTAGCGTTTCAGGCTTACTACGGGCCTCGGGGGCCTTAAGCTTACCTGGGCCCTAGTGCCGGTCCGGCCCACGGAAACGGGTCGTGACAAAGTTGGTATCAGAGCTTAGGTTAGGGTTTTAGGACACAACTGCGGAGTATAGGAAATTTCTTTATGTTGGGATCGGCCGTAACCAACATAAGGAAGGAAACTTTGTAATTTTCCTCTCTAGGGATGGTGGACGCACTAGACCCTATGAGGTGGGAAAACCCACACCTATAGTGTAAAAAAAAAAAAAAAAAAATTGAAGAATTAATTGAGAATTAGAGTGAAAGTAGTGGATAGTAGGATGAACCCATTGCAATACCTATAGGGGCCAGAGTTGGTATCAACCCTTAAGCTAGGGAATAGAGTAATACCTGATGGTAGTGGATTGGCCTGATCACCCAGTACACTACTTTTCATGTGAACTCTATTCCTATCAGTGAACAGGATAGTGTAGAGAATAAATAGGTTTTCTAATTGTATAGTGGATTGATGAATTTTGGGTGATTAGGAATCGGTATTTTAGTATTCAGTTCGGCTACTGAACTTCTTTAGAATTTCTCTTTATTGTTTTATTTACTTGATATTTCATATTTAAATTTAAAACCCTGTTTTTATTTTGAATTTAAATTGTGTTATGATAAAAAAATTTGAAATTGATTATTTATATAGAAATTATTTTTGAAAAGTTGTCTATTTATATCACGGGGCCAATTGGATTAGAGTATAAAATGAAATGATTATGAGGATAGTAAAATTAGAAAGAAGATTTGAAAAGAAGAATAAGACAAGTAGTAATATATGTTTAGTTTTAGATAGGTGAGACAGGTAAATTGAATTAAAATTTGATATAAGCAAGTAATAGATAGATGCTAATTTTAAGTTAATAGTTCCACATATGGTACCTAATACTTGGTTAAATGAGACTAATTAAAATGTTACCACTATGGTTTGAAATTGTAATCTAGGAGAATTTGGACAAAAGAGTAAAGAAGTTATTAGCATATGTAAATTAGACTCTTAAGAAGTTAATGAGATCAATTTGATGTGATATTTGGATGGTAAAGTAGCATTACCTTGGGACTAAAGGAATTTTGTTAGTATTGATGAGAACTAGTTAAAAGGTAAATATTTAAGGCAAGCAATAAAGGTTAGGTTAAAATGTTGGTGATTAGATAAATCATGAATAATGATGATTAGTAGTACAAAAGAAACTGAGTGGGCGAAATAATTAATAAGAGAGTATGTAGGATAAATAATAATTGTAGGATGAGATGCTGATAGTAAATAACTTATGAATTACAATGATAAGTAGTATAAAAGGGGAAGAGTAGATGAAATAATTGGTGAGAGTATTCTAATATCTTAAGGTATGTTAATGAGTAACTCAAATAGAGTAAAAGGTTACCCCAAAAAAAAAAAAAAAAAAAAAAAAAAAGTCAAGATCATGAACCGAAACAAGGACTGTTAAAAGGTATTGTTATGAAATTTAATTTTAGTAATAAGTATTAAGGTGACATAAGGAATAAGCGCTGCAAAGGGTCAAAATCTTTAAATGAGTGAGATAGTTAAGGGGTGCGGTGACTCAGGAGCTATCTAATAGCTGCACTAACATAAGGAAAGAATTTTGTAGGGGGGAATAGAACTTGTATAGATAAGAACTGGGAGAGAGTGAGTTCGAGTCGCCCTGTGATACTATAGACAACATGAGTTACAAAGGAAAATTTTTCTTGAAATTTTGCTTTAAAGTAATAAGGTTTTCAATTCTTGATCAAGAAGAGTTCTAATAATTATGTGATTTAATTCTTATTACCATAAATAAATCAAATTTCAATTGTTTCGCTTTTTGTAAAATTATATGCTTGGTTTTCATGAAGGAATATCTAAATTTTCAAAATGAAATCATATAATCCGGAATATATATATATATATATATATATATATGCAACTTACTGCTAAAACGATTTTAAGATAAAACTTTAATCAAAGAAAGATTTTCTAAAGATTTCAGTAGCTGTCTGAAGAGAGTGATTGGAGAGTTAGGGAATAAACTCAAGTTTCTTGTAAGTTTTAGCTAGTTGGCACTAAGTCGGATGATTGGCGGTAGGAGAACAATCAGAACGCCCTACCTATTCCCTTCACTCGGCCTATTTTATTCGCTCTTGAGCTGACTTTTTAATATTTGGAGTATCTCCTATGACTTTAGAATCACCTATATCTCTGCTCCTATTACCCTTGCTAGATTTCAATTCGAGGACGAATTGTCTTAAGGGGGGGAGATTGAAATACTCCGAATTTTTATTTTCAAAACTTTTAAATTTTTATTAAATCAAAAATTTCGATTTTTGATTATATGGGCTTTAAACACCAAACAATCTTAAATTTGGGTCCAAAGTGTTGTGAGTTGGGCCCAAGCCCAAATATATTGTCAGAATTTTCGATTTGAGAACAGTTAAAAATTTTCAAGAAATAATATGAAAGCAATTTAATCTGTTATGAATATATATAAATTAATTATCCTAAAAATCAAATATCATAATTGTTCATATTTTATTTATATTGAGTGAATGGAGAAAATATTATGGAACCAAACTAAATAATTAAAATAAATCGAACCAGGCCTTAAAACCAAATTGATCTTTCGAAAACCAAACAAATAGCTTGAAAACCAAGTGAAAAAAACTGCAAACCGAGCAAAAATTGAGGCGAATCATTAAACTAGACCAAACCGGTTCGAATCGAACCGGAATGGTCTAGAAGCCCCAAGATTTTTTTTTTTTTTCTTTCTTTTCTTTTTCTTTTCTTTTTCTTTTCGTTTCCTTCTTCTTCCTTGCGCCAGCGCCAGGTGCGCGACAACCCTCCCCCTCTCTTTTTTTTTGTTTTTCTTTTTCCGACCACCTGAGACCATCGCCGGCCTCGTTGTCGCCTCCTCACTGCAGCAGCCCTCGCTCTCTTCCCGTTCCGGTTGGCACAGTGCGCAAGGAACTGCGGTTTTGCGTTCCCATCGGGACAGTAGCTCAACCAGCCCTGTTCTTTCGTTTTTCCGACGACATTGCCCTTAGCCGGTGTGCAACTCCTTCAGCCATTGTTCCCTTCACTTCCAATCGAGCTAGCATCGATATAAATGGTTTTTGAGCAAGGGAGCTGCTTCCGGTCACTTTAACGGGGAAATTTCAGTATTTAGTGCGTTTTTCAGCTGGGTAAGTCGGATTTCAACCTTCTTTGATACATTTAGTGAATTGTTTGAACAAGAGTATAAATTTGATGCATGAATCAAGTTGGGTAGAGTATAAATCCCTAAATTTGCTACTGTTTGAGTGTGAATAATTAGAAGCTTTGATTTTACTCTTTAAATTGATTTATAAACTGAAATTCCTTATACAAGTGAATAAGTTATTTAGTTTAATGCATATTTTGGTGAAAGAATTGATAAACCTGAAATGGCAGCTTGCTATTTTAACTATTTAGCTTGAATAATTGTTGTGGTATAATGCAAACGAAGTTATAAATTAAGTTCTTAAGGGGAAATGGGTTAAGTAACATATAATGCATGAATTTTATCAATAACTTAAGATTTCTTTGATATATTGGCAACTTCTAGTTAGAGGAAATCATGGATTTTTGCTTGAACCAAGTTTATATTGTTAGAATAAATGCGCTCTTCATAACTTGTTGTGGATGTAGAGGTTCGAATGACTAAGTTTGATAAGAATTGAGAAACTTTGGGCAGTGGCAGCAGTTATTTTCAATCATTTATATAGATTATTGCTTGATATGGAATTTTTATAGTAGTAGATTTAATTCTTGCTAGGAATTAGTTAGTTGGTATATCTTAAGTTGTAAAATTGGATTTCTTAATAGATGTATCCATTAAATGTTAGTTTAATTGAAGCATTTGTTCTTAGTGGCTAATTTAAAATTTAATAAAGGTATAATATGTGGTTGTTATCTTTAAGCAAGGATGAAGAAATGAGAGTTTGATAAAGAGTACTATAATAGTTAGACACTACGAAACTATCAAATGAAAGTAATTGAAATTAACTTAATGATACAAGTTTTATTCGATTATAATTATATATGTATTAAAGCTTTCATATGTTTGGCAATTAGCTATAGAAGCTAGTTATAATTATATGAAGTAAAGAATGATTGGTATTATCATTGGAACATAATTGGAGGTTATTGTAAGTTGTAAATTAATGGTTGAGTGTTGACATTGTTATTTTGGAAGGAGGATGGGATTTTAAATTGATGGATTGCCCGGCGGATGGGCTGTGTGCATTGATTTGATAAATATATAGTAATATTGTGATATTTGAGCAGGTAGATAGTCCAATTTTTAGGGGAGGTGCTGCAGAAATTTCAATAGAACCTAGACTAGTTTTAATGAATGACATGATTAAATAAGTTCATTTAGATTAATTCTATAACTTGGTACATAATAAATAGAGTGCTCTGATTATTTATTATCTTTATTACTCATTTAATTATTTACATATTTATTTATTTATTTTATTATTGTTAATACTATTTATTTATTTATTTGCATTGATTTTGGATGTTTAATTGTGCATTGCATTACGATGTTTAATTGATTAATATGTCTGCATTTGATTGCAATGTTTGATTAATTGTGTTGTGATAATGCTATGCTTTGTTTGTGTGGAATTGGGATGAAGTGGACCACCGTGGGTTTGTGAGGACGGTCTGTGATATGGATCCGAATATTATATGATATTTGACCGTCGGCCGGGAAAATGGGAGATCGGCGCCCCCGTGTGCACCTGATGAAATGGATTATGTGGAAAACCACAGGATGGCTTCTTGTTGTTGCGCACCTGATAATCTAGATTTGATTGTAGCCCGCAGGGTGGCCTCCTGTTGTGAGTACTTGATGATCTAGATTGGATGGAGACCACCGGGTTGCCTCCTGTTGGTATGGAAAAGAAAAGAGAGAATGGAAATACAATGAGAGGACTGGTCAGTGAGGATTAGACCAGTTGGCCGTATGGGGGATCGGCTCCCTGGTGCACATGTATGAGAGGGCGAGCCATGTGTGAGGACGGCTCGTTGGGGTTTCAGGTGGCGCCACTGACTAATTTCCACGTGATGTGATTATATGAAGATGTTTATGATTGTGAGTGCTGGTGATATGCCATTTGTGTGACTGGCTGCGTGAGCATATAACTAGTCGGATGACTAGATTAATATGTGTACACATTTGTGTGACTGCGTGTGTTGTGCAATAATTATTACTTCTTAGAAAACTCACATGTCTTGTTTGATTTTTCAAGAAGTAGGTTTTTCCTTTAATCGGATTTAGGCTATGTTTCTTCGGCGTAGGGCAATAAAGAATTTTTCCTAGTTCCATAATTATTTTGTTATGTATACTAACAGTTAGTGACTCCGCAGTTGTAGGATTTGTATACTTTTAATCATTTATTATTATAGATGAGATAATTATGTGAACCCATATTATAAATGTGATGCATTGTTAATTAGGCCCGAACTGTGGAATGTTGTAGCTTATAAATTTGGGCCGAGATTTAATAAAATATTGAGGTTTATCTTTCATATTCATATGGGCTGAATGTTGAAATTTTCTATCGAGATAATAGATTCTAGCGTTTCAGGCTTACTACGGGCCTCGGGGGCCTTAAGCTTACCTGGGCCCTAGTGCCGGTCCGGCCCACGGAAACGGGTCGTGACATAAAATTATAAGTATGGTTTAAAAAATTTTTAGGGCAAATGCATGAATATATCATTGTAATTTATAGAAAAATTATTATGGCATCTCAAATTTTGTGAGTGACCTGCTATATCATTGAAGTTACGAATTTTGCTAACATTGTATCTCTTTATACTGATAGTCACATTTTTTTGGTGTTTTTGACATTTATATGCAAGATATTCACTTAATGTGTAATTAATATAATCTTTGCAATAATAATTTTCACATTTTTTAACTATTTAATAGGTGTTTAATTGATCTAATCTCTTAGAAGCTTGAATATCAATAGAATAGTTTTTGCAAGTTGAAATATTTAATTGGTACAGTTCTATAAATTGAAGTGTTTAACAGGTCAAAGTAAAAGCTGAGGATGTCACAAAATTTTTTTACATAAAGTACATGGGTGAACTTATGCATTGGGCCAAAAATTTTATATAAATTTAAAGCATCTCTATCCTTTTTAGCAGTAGAGAATATAAAGTTTTTTACTCTTTCAAGTAAATACCTTTCGATGATTGAGTTTGTATTCTCACATTTATAGAATCAAAATTGTTTATTAACTTGATCAATACAATAAATATTTTATGAATGATCAAATTTATATTCTCACTTTTATAAAATCGAGACTATTTATCACTTCGATAAATACAATAAATAGTTTTTGATGATCGAATTTATATTCTTACACTTATAGAATCAGAATCGTTTACCATTTTGACTAATGCATTATCGATGGTATTTATATAATATTTAATCAAACATTGTCAATAGGAAATATTTTCGTTTTGTTCTCCATTTGTAAGAACCAAGAACGTGTTTTCTTCCCCTTATTCTTCTGAAATAACATGCATGTGATGCCATGTGTAGCACAATACTAAATGTGTGAAACGACATCACATGCATCTCAAGATGATTTTGATGTTTTTAACGTTAACTGTAAACAGGAAAAATACTCTTTCTTCTTTCTATATATGTATGACTCCAATTATAAATAAAATCAATAAAAATAAAATATTTTTAAAAATTATTCATATTTTATCATTATTTTCTCAATGTATGATCAGATACACCGTATTTCAGAGAACAATGTTTTATTTATCATTATTTATCAATTGGTCTACATTAATTTGCTAGTTCTTATACCATTTTATACTAATTGCAGCATCGGAGTGCTCATTTTGAGAGTGTCTGATTTCATTTTTTGTTTTTTAATTGTAATCTCAAATTGGTTATGCATAACCATCGCATATTAGTTAGCAAGAGCGTCCATGGGGCAGAAACATAGTAGAAATTACATAATTTTCAATCCTGTTTTAAAATAATAAATATGCAATTATCTAATTTTGATTTTAATCAGATACAAAACCGCAATCGATGGTTTTAAAATCATCTTAAAAATTGCGTAATACCGATTCAAATTTAATTGCACCTTTTTTTTTATAATTGGAATTGACGGTTTTGAATTATTATTTTGACAATTTTAATCCCTAACATGTGACTTTAAGTTCCAGAATTCTACACATATGAGACAAAAAAAAAAAAAAAAAGAGCAAAGAATTATTTCAATAAGTTTTAATACAATAATACCCAGTGGCGAAAACGATGATTTGAAGTCAGGTCAAGGAAAGAAATTAGAAAAAAAATATATGTAAATCAAAAAATTGGAATATATATAAATATATTGAAAATTCGTATAACTTTTTTTAATTTTTAAGTTATTTTTGAACATTGTAATTTTTTATTTTCATCACAGATTGCGTGTTGATGTTCTTAAATTATTTATAAAAAATAAACTGAAATTGCAATTTTTATAGGTATAATAACAGCTGTGAATTCAAATTTGACTATTAAGTATAATTATAAAAAATGACATTTATTACTCTATGAATTTCATATATTTTTCATATTAAATAAATTAAAGTTATATTATAGTGTCATATGAATTTATTATGCGAAAGAAGAAATGATACCTTTATTGATTTTAAATTTCAATTCAGAAGTATTGAAAAGGTTTTGACGTGTTTCTAGTTTAGAACAAAATACAATAAAAGCCAACCTTATTGAATTGAATCAATTTATTTATTTTCATAAATCAAAATAAGTTTAGGTATTAAAATTGATTTGAAATATCAAATCTGACATTTTCAATTTTGTTAAATAAATTCAATTGCTAAATAACTCAAAAGGTCAAAATTGACTTTTTTTTTTTTAATCTTTCTAGATAAGTTCAGGAAATAAATTGATCTTTATTCTTAAAAAAAATGAAAAACTAATAAGATATAGATTGAAATGATAAAGGACCTCAATTCTAGCAAGAACAAAAATACAAGTTTTAGTTTAGTTACCGGAAGGTTTCAAAAAGGAAAAATTACAGTATAATTCTTATAGTTTACGAAATACAACTACTCTATCTTTGTCTTTATTAAAATGAATTAAAACATTCTTATATTTTATTTTCGTCAAACTATAAGGTCCTTCTGTCTAATTTTTGCATTTTTTTTTCCGTTAAGTATGAAAATATCCCTTTTATTTTAAAAAACACAAGGACATACTTGTTGTATTTTTCAACCTATAGAAACCGTACTGTAATTTTTTTGATATAATATTTTAGTATCTCTCATTTGACCTCCGTGTTTTCTTGTTAACTTAACCGAAAGGATGTAAAAAATGAATAGAAAAACCAAATAGTATAACAAAAGCAAAATATAGAAACAAATTGATATATTTAAAAAAAAATTGAGATGAACTAGTTATATTTCGCAAAGCATACGGTAATTTTTCCTTTCAAAAATTTTAACGCTTTGCAAATTTTAAAAGAGAGAGAGAGAAAGGGAAATTATGGGCTCCAAGACTATAATTTAAAGAAAACTTGGAAGTTAATAAATCAATCAAGGCACTAATTGTGGCGGTTGGTGCATACTTAACCACCAATTCAAAATCCATAATATATATATATATATATATAATTAGAATACTACAAGCTAAGCTAGTTGTTGTTGCCAATACTGCCAATGTGGGGCCACTATATCCACCTGCCACAAGTGTTTTGTTTTTTTTTCTGGTATAATGTTGCATTCTTTTTATTATCTCTAATCATTGCACATCCACCTATGGTTAAATCTCTTCAATATGTTACTATTTTATTTTTATTTTTATTTTTATTTGGTTTTTGCACTTTCCATTCACAAATATTTTAGTTTCACTTTATTAGACAAATTAGTTTATTTAAAAAAAATCTGAATGATATAATTCAGTGGAAAAGAGTATTTACATGATTAATTATTATAGCTTAGATAATGGGTTCGATCATTTGTAATACAAATTCCCTCTAAGTCAGCGTTTTGCTTCCGAGAGGATTATTTGGGTTTCTATTTGTAGTTTGTGAACTGTTTCATGAGTCAAATGTTTATTGTTTCATAAAGAGTTATTTAGTTTTCTATTTTTTAACCGATTCAAATGGATAAATCTTTAAAAATTATTGTCATTTATGTTGTGTTTTTTTAATTAAAATAATTTATTTATGTACTTTTTATTAAATGATGAAAAGTAAAATTATATACTCTTTTTGAAAGTTTCAAATAAATTGAAATATTTATTAATATAATTGATTATTATAATTCAAATTAAATAGTTTATTATTTATTTATTTATTTTTCTCTTTGAATTCTCGTACATTCAAATTTTCTACAATTAAATGAGGTATAGAAAGATTTAATTTTAATAAAATAAACTTTTAGTAAATTGAAATTATATTTTAATTCTATTTTTTACTAAATGTTTATTAACTATAACTATATTATAACGATTTTATTAATTTTTTATATAAGAAATTTATTAAAACTTTAATATTTATTTAATGTTAAAATATTAATTAAAATGAAAATTATTTCATTAAATTTATTAGTTTGTAACTCTATTATTTAATAAAAAATTTTAATTTTTATCAAATGCAAAAAAGATTAATATATAAAAAAATTAAAATGGCACATCATCACTTTTATATTTTAATATGTTGCCATGTAAGCTTTTTTTTTAAATGTAATTCATTAATAATAATATTAAAAATTACAAATAAGTATACAGACCTGATATAGAACTTTATTATTAGAATGTAATAAAATTTACTGATCTTTTAACGAAATAAAGGAACTCATATCCTTTTGAATAATGAAATGAAAACTAAAAAAAATATAATATTAAATATTTCCACTTTGAGTTGATCTTAACAAAAGTTATAAATCTCCGTAGCAGCAACTAGTTAATTAATTAATTTGGATGTCAAAATAGTAATTCCTATGAATATTCTATAACTAAATTATTTTTCCAATAATTTGCAACATATGACGAATACAAATGAGTTTCTGCCGCTATGCGTCAATAGCATTAATAAAGGAACAAGTCACACTACCAGACTCATCAATCGAAGATTCACGCCTACAAATCAAGATCTACAGTTTCCAACCAAATAAAATCAAATATCATAGCTTTATTTAGTAATAAACATTCACAAAGAAAGGATTACCCTCATAGAGAGGACAAAAAAATTCCAAATATAGAGACAATCAACAATAACAAATAAAAAAGGACAGATCTGTTATAAGAAAAATAGATATGAGTTTATTAAAGTAAAAAAAGATAAAGCGAAAAAGACAGTAAAAAGTAGAAGGTAGGAGCTACCGTTGATAAATAACTTGCCACATAGACATTTTTGCTTTATAAATTATATATTTATATAGAAAGATAGCTAAGTTTGACATAGCCATTCATTATATAATCTATTGCACAATAAATTAGAAATTCAATTAATTGCACTATAAAATAGAAATTCAATTAGCCTTATTACAATATCAGTAAAAATTTAATTAATTGAATTCCAATTAAGGTACAAATTATAACTTCAATAATTGAAGGATGATTCTATATGAATATTCAATCAATAAACTTGAAAAGAATTTGATAAATTATCAAATCAAAGTATCACACATAATTAAAAACAATAGCCTCTAAGTGGTCGGAATTATTATTTTATTGGATTTATTTAAACTCAATGTAAACGGAGTGAATAAAATCTTTTTCATTTAAAGTGGAGTGAGTTTGATTTTTAAAAATATAATCAACAGATTCCAAAAATATTATTTTTCATTATAAATCCTTTTTTTAATAAAATCCAATCTGTCTATAATTCGTGCTGTCTCAATACACAATATATGATAAATAAATATATATTTAAGATAGATATAAGTGTTAAAAAAGCCGATCCATGGCCATTCCTAATATGTGGACAGGGTACTTCTTTTTTCTAATTCCATGAGCCTGAGATCAGTGGGAGATCTTGCACTTTTTCACTAACCAATTTGTATAATAAAGGAAAAAAAGTTATTGACTTATTTCAGCTCTTGCAATTATTGTTCTTTAGTGAACTTTTTCCCCAATTTTCAACATTGCAATGATTATTCTTTAGTGGATTTTACTTTCCAAAGGGAATAAAATGTTCAAATATGGAAAAATTATAGAAATTCAAACATATGAAATGGAAAATTTTGCAAGAAGTTGCAGAAAATCAATCAATGGCTTTGGATAAAATTTTGTCTGATCTTCAAAAATTCTCTTTGGATTTGGGCTTGACCCATTTTTTTAATTAGTGCGACACAACAATAATATCATCGACAGTTCAAGTGAGTTTGGGCTATTTAATCCATTGGATCTTCTTGTTTAATCCCCCTCTATCATGCATGAATGTACATGCATCAACATCACCATTTGTCTGGCTGATAATCAAACCTCGCTATTTTTGTGAGATTCGGGAATACTTATCGAGATCGGGTTCATGGCTTCACTTATTAATTAAAATAATAAAATTAAATATTTTATTGAAATAAGAGTATTTCTGACCGTATACTTGAAAAATAAAGAATAAGATCGGAACACTTTTTAAAGAATCTTTAATTTTATTGGTTTTGTACGGAGCATAAACATGATCTAGACAAATTTTTTTCCATCAGATTCTGGGGCTTTTTTTGTGATGGTGCAGCAAAGAGCTTCCTGAATCCTCATCTTCTTCGTCGGTTGTTCTCTTTCCAATGTTATGTATAAACAGAGTCACATGTAGAGATAGTGAAACCCAAATCCTAGAAGGATTGGAGTCTAATTGTTCTGCAACGGCTTTTAGTATTTTGATCAAGTTAAAACTCTATTTCTATTAATTTTAACATTCAATTTTAATAATTTTTAGAGGTTAAGTGAATTTTTTACGAAATGTTAAATACTCAAAGGTTTAGCTTAGCTTTATCATTTAATTTTTAGTTTTAATTAATTAATTTTGATAATTTCATCTTCTTCTTTTTTTCTTCCGAATTCAGCTAATTAGACAACTAAATGTTCTCTTTTTACCTATATAAACAAGTAGCAGATAAGAGCTAATAGCTAACAATTAATAGAACTGCTAACAACTATTAAAACAATTAATATTACCGAAGAGATCCTAAGTCATTAGGCATGTGAACTGATTTTTGCATCCTAACACCCACAAAATAAATACATATACTATATATACATACATGAACAAGAAATCTCCCGCTAAAGCACTCACCTATAGTAAAAAAAACATGGCAATCTCCAATTAGGAAGATGTACCCATTTAAAATCATTTGTACACCTTCCCTCCATAGCTACTCTCACTCACCAACACCTTTCTCATCATCACATTTTTATCTATGATGACAATAAGCAACCTGCTAGCCATAAAAATGGTTAAAGTAGAAAAAATTAGTACCTCAAACATAATTACAAATTGATATATCATTCACAATTTCCTTTATCAAATCTCCCACAATCATACATTCGATTTCCTTTCCTACACCATTTACCTCATCATCAATCAAGCCAGACCAAGGTGTGGATCCCAAATGCCTTGCCACCATACTATCTAGTGAGTGGTAAGATTTATCTTCTGGAGAATTTAAGTTTGCGCGGATTATCTCCATTACACAATTCAATAATCTCCTTCCGTGCAATGGTGGTAAGATGGAGGAACTCATAAGCTTTCTTCTGAATCTAGACATGGTCACAGGGGGTCCGAGTACAGTTGAAAGTGCTTCATTCAATAAATCATATAACATTTTGTGCTCTTTAGTATTGCTTTCAATCTCTTTAGCCAATTTTTTGTAAGATTCTTCAACGTTTTCGAACACCGAGTTGCTAATAGGCTTTGCAAGTGGATCCCATCTAGACAAACATTTTTCACATGATCCATCATAGAAACCTGAAGCAACAAGTAAATCCCTTATATAAACTTCTATTTTGTCTTCCAAATCATCCATTATGCAGTCATTAGGCTCTTGTTCTATTGTCAAGTCTTCAGGCTGGTTCGACTCTAGCTGACTTAGTTGCCTCCGCAACTCTGCATAGTCAACAACAGGAAAATAAAATTACATTTTAGCTTTTGAAAATGTGCATTTTATATAAGCTGAAAGGAATCGTTTCTGTACCATTCAGATTAGAGCTGATCTCTTTGAAAACCTGTGTTGAAGAACTATCATCCAGTGGAGTGATATCTGGGCTGAGGTAATCCATTGGCCGCCAGAACTCTTCTTGAGCACTACTGCATACAGATGCAGGGCTTGGAGGCACCTCCGTCGAGTTCTCCTAATATCACAAGAATAAAAGGGGTCTGAAAATTTCTGTATATTTGCTTATATTCATAGAAAATAATGAAATAATGAATTGAATAGTGTACCATTATGTGTCTTTCGCTTAAGTTTCTAACAATTGTCGGTCCACTCGTTATATCCTTCACAAAATCCTGCTCAAAACCATGTGATTCCACCTTTGATTGAAGTTTTCTGCCAAATAGTCTTCCTCGAAGAGTCAAACTGTATCTGAAATTGGAAACTTTTTCTTTAATATTGAACCTTTCTTTCTTCCTTTTTTTCAACTCCATTGTCATATGTTCAAGGGCTTCATGTTTCCTTCTGATATGAGCGCCTGTTAAAATGTGGCGATCCTCAAGAAGAAGCTTACCAAATGATGTTCCTGACACGGGAGCCGATAAAGACCTGATTAGATTCCTAGGAGATAATTCTTTATGAAGCATCCCATCATCATCTCCATGTCTAAAAGATCTAGTTTGCATTTCTTGCTCATCTTTAGCAATCCCCCAATAGCTCGACAATGTTCCAGCTTGTGAGGTATCTTCAACTTCTTTTAGTCTGACTTTCTCATTATTCAAGAAAGATGATCCAGAGCTGCCACTAACAACTAAAGGAACATCAAGAGAATGTGTTTCTCTTTTGAGAACATTCCTTAATCTCTCTGACAAGAATCTTCTCGTATCTCTATTTATGAACTCAGGAGAACCAGCTCCATTAAATTGAATCTCACTTCTATACGACCGTGTTGATTCTGATCGGAGAAGATTCATTTCAAGGTCTCTTGTAACACTTTCTCTGACATGTTGTGCTATATGCTTAGCAATTTGTTTGGGATCTGAAGGCTTTTCACTGAAAGGAGTCTCAATTCCACTGCCTCTTACTACAGAACCCCTTTTAACTGTTTTCCCTTGCAATTCACATTTCAACCGTTCCTTCACCTCCTCAAGGAAATCTTCTATGCTACCTCTATCCTCTAAATTGCATGAGGAACTAGTCCAACACTCTTCTGGTTCACCAAATCTATCAGGACCAGGCTTCAAGATCACAATTTTTGTGGGAGCAGAAGATATATCCACTTTCTGATCATAATTTATCGAGGAATGCTTGTAGTTCTTGTTCATATTTTTGCCTCTTGAAGACGAAGATTCGTTCTGTTCAACTGGGAATACTTCCAATTTATGTTTATGATGCAAAGTAGCTCTTTCGCGCGATTTTGCTTTTAGCCCATGACCCTTGTGTTCCACAATCTTCTCGCTCGTTGACATTGCAGTGGGTAAAACATTTTGCTTCAATATGTTCTCTTGGGCGAGCAACTGATCAGGACTGCTCCTAAATTCAACAACCTTTGAACATTCCTTAAACCTGGCAGCTTGCCATGCTTCAAATTCTTTCTTGAACATCTGTAGTTCCTCTTCTTGAGGATGTTCCCGAGGCCTCAGTTTTCCTAACTTGTGACCATTATTCCATCTATCAACATTTCTTTCCCTACCGTAGTACAATGAATCATATTCCGTTTGCCTGGTTGAATTTGAGTTTGAAGAGAGAAAAGCAACGGAGCTCTTTTCATTTTTCGCCTTTCTCGAGTACTTCGTTTCAATGTTCACATTCTTTCTATCAACAGGCTGAGCTGCAGATTTTTCATCCATTGGTAACATATCCACTCCCATTAGCCGAGCAACAATGCTTGGAGTATTCTTTCTATTATTAGATTGCTTGGAAATTTCCTCATTAATCAATCTCTTCATCGAAGCCTCAATCGGGTAACAAGTCCTTTCAGGCCATTCTTCTTCAACCTAACAAAGGGTAATAAAATATTTTAGCTAAAAGTTATACAAATGCATAAACAAAAAGAGAACAAGAGATAAATAAATCGATTACCACCGTATCCCCAGCAGCACAACAACTCTGAGATGTTTCTACTTGCAGCTCCAAGCTATTTCGAGGAGCTTCTAATGCTGCAGATTAGTTGAATATGAGCTTCTCTAATCAGTTCATCTAATACGCCGAATTGAAAACTTCAAGTACATATGTATAGAACTTACAATTTTGTCGAAAATTTGCGTTAAGGATGAATCAAGAAAATATCTTATTATTGAACCATCATTATTCAGAATTGGAAGATACTTGTAACAAATTAGTGTACATCCTAACGGTGCTAATTGCATAAAAGAAATGATAATTATACAAATAGTTACCCTCGACATGTCGCTTATGTGCAAGAATTTTCCTAGCCATGCTGCTATGCCAGTGATTGAAGTCAAAAAGGTGAAGTAATCCTCCCATGCAGCTTCAGCTAATAAATGGTCTCAGCAATTCATCTTCTTCTGCTTCACCCCATTAAAACTCAGAAACAATATCTTTTCCTGAAATATATTTTATAGCCACAAAATTACTTTCTTTACAACCTGCAAGGCCAACAAATTTCTCCCAATATCACTAACATATGAGATTATAAAAATAAATCAAGACTTCTGAACCCAGTTAACAAGAAATGTAATGGCAAAGTTTGTCAGTTTACTTTTTCCCTGACTTGGCAAAACAACTGGGAAATTTTACTGACCTGGGAATAATTAAGATCCATTAATCACTAGCATCTTTGTTGATATCTAGCCAATGGGTTCATAACCAACTGAATAACTAGCTATTCTAATGAAATTTTTCTGTAAATTTTAAATGGTAATGGTTTATAATTTATAAAGGTCATTAAAAATAAAACCAAGAAAAATGGATTTTTCACATCTTGATTTGCAGATAATGAATGATCTCCTATGTAGCCAGTTAGCAAATAGATAAAACTGGTCATAATTGATTGAAGAAAATTAACTTTTAAGATAATTGTGGGCTTAAATCAAGAAAATTCATGGGCAAGCCAATTTTTTATACTTGAAAGAACAGAGAAGACTAAGAAGGCTATGAACCATCAAAAGATCCAACAATTAAGATAAAGAAATCATTAGCTTTGGCATTAGAATTAAGCACATAAGGAAGCTCAAACTTCAATCTGAATTCTTGATTTAAAATCAAGATATAATTGGGACACATGATCTCAAAAAGGAAAAATCTTGAGAACAAAATAAACCAAGTTCCACATATAGAAAACAGAGCAATCTTAAAAAGAAAAATAAATCATTAAATTTTAGAATTCTCATCTTTTGTACTGGTAAAAAGGCTAAAGCCTGTAGTAAACTGAACCTGATAATTGAAATTGCTCACTTTTAGTCACTTTCAACTATTCACAGACTCACAGTTTCATAAAAAGGCAGCCGACATAAAAACAGAGAAATGCAAAATGACCATTTCCTTTCTTATTCTTGCACAGTTTTCTCAGTAGCCAAACAGGCAATTCCCAAAATACCAAAACATAAAAGAGTCATCAGCAACGTACCTTTAAGAGAAATGGCAACAACCCAAATGCAGTCTCATCAAGAAACCTGTTCCTGAACTGAAAATTTGACAAGAAACGAAGTGGAGAGTATCTGGGTTCATGAACACTAGCAAGATTTCGAAAAGAAAAGGGAGTGGCAATTCAAAGAAGAGATTTGTGTGATGAAAGAGCCTAAACCAACATAATAATAATCATTAATAAATAGTATAATTACGATGATGATGATGATGATACAGAAAGAAAAGATACGCTTTTTAGCTAGTAGAAAAAAGAGGCCATTGCCTCAGAATAAACGATCAGAAAGTGAAACTTCCATATGTAGTTTTTACTTTATAATATTCCGTAATTATAGCTTGCTTTTTATACAAAATTTTATTATTGTTGTATTATTGTATTGATTTAGACTTTTATTTGCAATTTTCCATTTTTACAGTGTAATTATTTGTTTAGATTGATCATAACATTGGACTGGGTGGCTTAGGTTGTCTTAATCTCAATGATGGTGGTAGTTTGTAGTTACTGTAAACACTTTTAGCAAGCATTTGGTAGGGATAGCCGGATAGGTATCTTTTTTTTTCCCTAGTCTTTTGATTGATATTTGAGGAATTGGTCTAAAAAGAAAAAATAATAGCGTCAAGTGTTAACTTCAGGATTATCTTGCATGTCTCTAAACTCAAATGAATTAAGCTTCCGTTCGGTAACAATTTTTTAAGTAATTTTTTTTTTGTTTTAATTGATCAAAACACTGATTGTTATTTTTTTTATAATCTTTGATAACATATAGTTTGAACTAGCTTTTAAAGGTTACCAAAGCGTTTTATAAAAAGTTAACTCACATAATATTTAGTTTTAACTTTTAGCATTTCATGAAAAGGCACTAGAACAACTAATAGTTAAATACCAAAACAGCAACTAACAAGTACCAAAACTGTCACGGTCCCAAATCACGCACCAAGACCGGACCGTGTGGCGCTTGCTTGGCACACCCTCAAACAAGCCAGCCAAGAGTATTAATTAGTTATCTGCAAGCCAATAATGGACGTTAGAATAACATAATTCCAATATATAATCATATGGGTTCGGATATAAAAACAATCCAAGCATCATCGAGGAACACATAGCAAAACATAGCACAACATCGCACATAGGGGCAAAATAGTAATTATTATTTATATGTCAAATCGTACATCGAGGCAACAAAGATTACAATAAGGCAACCAGTGGCACCTTCCATAGGCGTAGGGGCACCTATGAAGGGCCGGGACAAGGACTCTCACATCCAAGTGACTATGAGTAGGAGTCACTCCCCTACAAAAACAAATAACTAATTTTGCGGAATAGTCTCTAAGATCCCGGCAATAGCTTTTAAACTAACTTTTAGTATTTTGACCAAGTTAAAACTCTATATCTATTAATTGATTGTACTGTCGGTAACAACTTTTATAATAGCTTTTAGAGGTTCAACGAGTGTTTTTTTTTTATCAAACATTAAATGTTATAACATTTAGCTTTTTAATTAATATTGAGATAATATGTGTAACAATGAAATCTTGTTTTCAATCATTAAAATTTCAATCTCATCATTTTTTTTCTATTATTACATTTATAAATATAATAAATTAGATTTTGCACAAAATTTAGTAAACAAAATTACATATAATTTGATTTTAGAACTCATAATTTTATTAATAAAATAAAAGACAAACTCATTTAACATGCCAATAGATAATTTTTGAAGTGTTCCCATTTAATTAATTAATTAATTATGAAATTAACTAAATACAATATATCTTTAACTCTGAATACTTTGAACATATCATAATTTTCTATTATGACTATATAGAGGTTCCTTGCAAGCATAGACAACATTAAAATGCACAAAAGCTATGAATGGGAATTTTTATATAACAAAATTGTTTAAAAATTGAAAGATCTCTCAACTACAAAAACATCATATAATAATAGAAGAAATCTATTCATTTCAACACTTTTTAGTTTTTAAAATATGCATTGTAATAATTAGAAAATTGGTTAGGAAAATTAGGAAAAAGGGACCCATGCAAAAATGGTCAACAAGAAATGTCTAACTGTCTAATGAAAGAATGATTCCTGACACATTCTTTCTATTTTTTTTTTTTAAAAAATAAAAGTGGCAGAAGAGAAGGCAGACATTTGCATGAGCAAATTTAATAAAGAAAACTCAGATCCGTTTGGCCATTTCCTTTTCCTTTTCCCGTTTAATATGGCGCCAAATGGAGGAGTCGTGCACTTAAACTAACTGTCCATTAGCTGTTCGTTATTGCCTTACAACCACATTGCTTCACAACCACATTGCTTCTTAGATTTTTTTTTTTCTTTTTCTTTGACTGTTTTTTTTGGTATAATCAATAATTTTCTCATATGAAAGTGTTTTTTTTTTTTTTCCTTCTTAGCAAAGTAGATATCGAACTTGTGTTCTCAACCTTACAGTTTGACAATATTAACTGTTTTAGTAGCTGTTAACTATTAGTCGATAATTATTTATAAAAGAGTTTCTAATTAATTAGAAGTGTTAAATCACAAACCTTTTGAATCTAAGACTAATATCAATTTAGGGTTCGTGACTTATCATTTCATAAGCGATTTTTTATGAATTGAACTCTTAATTTTGTAAAAATATCCATTGAATTCAAATAATTCTTCCAACTTGAGTCACTGTTTATGGATAATAATCGTATAAAACTTATATTTTTTTTTTCCTTCTTAGCAAAGTAGATATCGAACTTGTGTTCTCAACCTTACAGTTTGACAATATTAACTGTTTTAGTAGCTGTTAACTATTAGTCGATAATTATTTATAAAAGAGTTTCTAATTAATTAGAAGTGTTAAATCACAAACCTTTTGAATCTAAGACTAATATCAATTTAGGGTTCGTGACCGATCATTTCATAAGCGATTTTTTATGAATTGAACTCTTAATTTTGTAAAAATATCCATTGAATTCAAATAATTCTTCCAACTTGAGTCACTATTTATGGATAATAATCGTATAAAACTTATTTATTATAGTGGGTTTGAAAGAAAAAAAAAAAAGAACTTATTATTATTTGATTAGATTGACATAAGTCAACTTAGTATTTGCTCGACAAAATTAGTAATTTTTGGTAACTGTTAATTGTTTTAATAGCGTTTATTTGTTTGAGTAGTTTTTCATAAAAGGCTAAAAGTTAAACATTACATGACTAGCCCTTATAAAATGTTATTTGAACTTCTAAAAATTAGTTCGAACGCTATATTACCGAATACTATAAAAAATAGTATTAGCATTTTAACTTGTCAAAACGCTAAGTTATCGAATACTATAAAAAATAGCATTAACGTTTTAATTTGTCAAAATGCTAAAACGCTAAAAATTACTTTAAAAACTGTTATTAAACATAGAGTTAAACCTCCAAGTTAACTACGGATGGTCCAAGAACTACCCACGCGGAAGACTTGTATATATTTCAATCTAAAAGCCGGAAAAAGCAAAGATGGTTTTCTTTCTTTTTTATTTTTATTTTTAATGAAGTTGTTGAAGATGAGAAAAAGAAGAAAAAAGCAAAACCAATACAACTCATGAAGATGATGCAAGTGCATGGTTGTGGATGCTTTAGTTGTAAAGGTGACTCTTTTATCTAATGATGTAGAGAGAGTCATAGCCATGTGCTTGATTCCATAATTAGTCATTTATATATATATATATAATAAATAAGAAAAAAAAAATTAGAATTATGCATTGATCATAGAATATATAGAATTTGAGTGTGTTCAGACATTGCTCCGCTATATAGCATTTGATGATGGGCTCACTTGGTTGGAGTTGGGGACCAACTTTTCCACTATAAGCACGTGATTGAGGGTGTTGGGGACAAGTTCTTGGTTGGTAAAGTTGCAGTCTAGTTATTATTTTGGGGGCTGCTTCTTTGCTGTTAGAGGGTCCGTCCGGTGGACCATCTCTTTCTCTCTTTCTATGCCTTCCCCCACTCAAACAATTGACGTCCCCGTCGCCTGGTTGTCTCTGATCTACCTCCTCTTAAATAGAATGGTCGCTTCGAGTGGCTATATACTTCGTGCTACTTCGTGTCATTATTATATGTACCTCGCAAAACACAAACAACAACACCCAAAATAGTCACAATAATATATTGTTTGTTTGTCAACACTCCACGTCTGTTTTTCTTTTGTAATCGGTCTGGTTCTGAATTTACATGCTTATCACTTCGTTTTTCAAGAGATTCGTGCGGAAGATCTAGAATTTAAAACTTTTTACACTAAAAATATTCTCTTTGAAGGAAGGTATTCATACTTGAATGAGATTGGTGTGCCTTAAATTTTCCAAGATGAAAACTAATCTTTTGGTACATGAGAATCAGGTTATGATAATAAGATTTAACCATTTTCTTGTTAAAATCTAATTACTAATTGGATCTGCATGGAGTAATCATGCTGTATCCAATTCTGTCACCCTTAATGTGTTTTTTTTTTTTGAAAGCCATCCGATATCCAAAACCTACTAGTTCGATTAATTCGGATTGAGCTGAGTAAGCCCATTAAGGGATAAAACGTTCACTATCAAGTTTTAGTGAACTCTTAATGTGTTTTTTTTAGTAATTGAATTACTATTTTCTGGATGATATTTAAGTACACTTAATTAAATTTTTTATTTTCAAAATTTTAATTATATAATATATCGAATTTATTTTTATAAATTATTTAATTCTTTAGTTTTTTTTTTTCCTTTAAATTCATTGTTAATCAGAAGTAGGAATGAAAGTAAAGTGAACTTCTATGAGTATTTGCTCTAATTGATCCATTTAATGTGAGTTTGAATATTAATTCAATAGACTCGTAATGGATGAAAGCATTAAATTTACTATCTATGATGAATTTACATCGAGTATAAGTTTATGGACGGCAATAGTTTTTACCGATCCGATGGATAAAAATAAAAATTTCATAGTAATTTGCTCTTTTTTAATAGGCACTAGCTCGTGATAGTGAATAGACCTCGGTGGGCCTAGGCCTAGTATTAGGCACTAATCCTAGGGACGAGGTTAAATCTGTAGCCCACAATGGCCAAATGGCCAATAGGTACACATGAATGTTGTTTGTCTTTGTTTGCGCCCTATAAGTTTGGGCAGGTTAATTCTGTGATTCACAAATTGTGATTTGGGCTGGCGACTAGTGGAACGGAAAGGCCCTTTTTAGATTTGGATTTTGGAAATGCTTTCTATTTTCATTAGTGGCCCATATATAAGTGGTGGCTCACTGGCTTATTTACTAGTTACCAATAGGATGTGCAAAACTATCTATCCAACCGAACTGAAAATTAAATGGATCCATTTTGGATAGGTTAGATGTTCAAGAGAGGTTCGGTCGTTCGATTTTGAACTAAATTTATTATTTAGTTTGAGTTGGCTTGCACAAAAATTCATCGACGAGGTTTAAAAGTAAATCGAAATTGCATAAAAAAGACCGAATCTATTTGTTAATTTGATTAAGATGCTAAATTCAATTTGACTAGGTCTGTTGTAAAAATTTTGATTTGTATTTTATGATTTCAGTTCAGTTCAGTTCAATTTGAACTAAACCGACCATTTGCTTAGTGCTAGTTACCAATATTTTTTGTCCAAACCATTTAAATCACAACCAAACTATTTTGTGAAC